>NW_024040374.1:13738189-13928189 GCF_014851395.1 Micropterus salmoides
TAGATTGCAAGACTGCAACTGTCAGTCATACATACCATTTTACTTCACCTCACCCACTTGTTGAGTAATCATACATTTTAAAATGTTGCAACCACAACCATAGACAAGATCACAGAGGTAAGTCACAAACATCAAGAGTATCTGGTGGAGATCAATATGTATGTTGTGTAACAGGTACAATAAAATAAAAAAACCTTCCTTAATGGGATGCCATTATGGTCAAAATCTTTTAGCTCTGGGGCTTCAGTCAAAGCAATTAGTTCTCTGCCATAGCAACAGACCTGCTTGAAACCTACTGTATATTGCATTAAAGTCAAGTAGAGCTGTGATCACATTACCCTGTCATTTTAATGATACTCCCTTAGTCTGGGCCGAGTCACTAATGATCAAACTGAAACTGTACATAAACACATAAAACCACTCAACACTGCACTTAATAACTAGCTGAGTTGCTTTGGAGGGTTTATAAAACCACGCTAAACAGATACTGTCTCCATTTCTCACGCAACTATGGGAAGCTAATTATTTCAGCATTGTGCTATGAAGACGGCTGCTGCATGGGTGTTCACAGTATGGGAGCTCCTTTGATGTCACAAATCTGTCCGCTCCTCAGCTTCAGACTCCAGACTGCTTAATGATTATTTGGCTCTCGGTGGCTTAGTCATTCTTCAGTGCACTCATAAGATAAGGCAACCACAGGACAAACAGGTTTGGCACACACACCTGCCCACAACACTGCTTCATCGCATGTGCACCCTTTGATCAATTATGCCATGGTTTATGTTCAGCTATCGGGCAACTATGCTTGTGTGAGTACTTGTTCTGATATAGTGATGGCACCTTATAATGTAAAACCAGCATCTGGGTCATACATCTTCTAGTGCAAATATAGCACAAGTGCAGTGCTCAAATGGCAAACATGTTGTGAGTTTAATCTTACAAAGTGTGGGTGTTTTCACCTGGAAAACCAGCGGTAACACAATGTCTCTACTGCTGTGTGCTCTGCAATGTGCTTTGTAAAGTGACACTTAAAGGAGGTCTGCGAGCCTCCCTTCCTGTCAAAGCCAGCAGTCCACTTGAGACTCAAGTACCACACACATTTCACACAACCACCCAAAATAACCACAGCAGGTTGGCATCCCAACAGTGACCAAGCAACAAGCTTCGGAAGTACATGAGATAACAAAAGCATTAAGACCCAAAAATTATTGCTTGTGGTTTGTTTTAGTTGTTTTTTCCCCATTAGCTGCTAAAGCTTGCAATATAAAACTAGAATTAAAATGTATGTTTTTTTATCTGTCTAAGAGAAATTAAAGCATATTATTCTAAATTGGCTGCTGAAATTTGGCCCACTGGTGGATGGCAGTGTATTGAAGTGCTACTACAAATGCATAAGCAGTGACATCAGCTTATAAAAGAGGCAGTTCTGTTGTAAAAAAAAACACGTCCCACTTGTCTATGGTTATTCTGGGGCTTTTTTGTACTGTACTAGCTGCAGGCAAGTGGACTGCCACCTTTTCAGCTTGCTGTCAGCCTCTCAGTTGAATTACTCTCACCATTCCCTGCTTGTAATGAAATTAATGCCACTTTAATTTGCATCACCCTCTTGTTAAGTCTCGGGCTGAAGAATGAATGTGGCATTGTTTGACTGCAGGACATGCCGGAGTAAAACAACACTGGGGCTCGGAGAACCACAGTGTGTCTGCATTAACTTACTTGTAAATGGACCTTATAAATTGTATTTCAGGGATGTGTGAAATTGTGGTCAGCCAGTTTTTGTTTTATTTAGTTTATCTTAGCTCAGTTTGTCCATTAGTTTCCAAGGTGTTACCATAAACCCTGTTGAAGGATTGGAAATTTGGTGGTGCACGCGTCACTGAAGGTGTATGATATACCCCAACTAAGTGTCAGGTGATCCACTGAATCATTCAGTGTGAAAATCAATGTTACATCCTTGGTGTAGTCATCCTCACAAAGGCAGCAACTGATTGATCACTCTGCTCCCTCTCATCACTGGATCAGTCTCTCAAAGCAGAAGGGAGAAAAAAATATGTATTTTCAATGCAAAATGAGCAGAGCTATTACTCTGCATCCTGACAACCAATCAATTCCACTACAGTGTTTTCTGTCTTCAGCTGGACGATATGCTCAATAATATGAGCAAGATAAACCAGGCATGTGAATCTGACTGTCAAAGCGCTCCCACAGATGGACATTTTACAAATAGGAGTGAAAGCTAGTATGTATGACAGTGTTATGTATACCCTCCACAACTCCTTACGGAATTTTAAATAACTGTGGTTTCACATGAAATGTGTGTGTGTGTCGATTGTATAGCTGACCACAAATCAATGTGCCCCAATGAGTTATAATCCAGAAAGCAATTGAAGAAGTGCTGTAACAGGAAAGAGTCTTTAATGTGAGCTCCTAGCATTACATCAAAAAATGAATGAAATGAAAATGAATTTCTTTCCTCAAAATTAATTATTATTTATCAGACTGTAACACCTGCACAAGAAGTAAACAGTACTGTTAGAAAAGGCACTGAACTGTGCAGTAAAGGTAAATGGTCCAAGTAGTTAGGGATTTGCAGTCTAACGCCTGCTACTTGTCAAGAAATTCAACTGGTCAAAATTGGTGCAGCCCGGCCCCACTGACTCACACATGCCACAGCCATCTGTTTCTGTTTGTCACACTTTCCCACAATTCCCATGTCCACAGAGCCACATTTCAACTGCTTGGTTCTGATGACGCGTGTCTGTCAAAATCAATAAAATATTTAATAACTTTGGTGAACATTTAAGTCCACTGATGGTTAATGGACTGAACTAATATATCTTTCTAGTCTTCCGACCATTTAAAGCACTCACATTCACCCATGAACACACTGATGGCGGTGGCTGCCATGCAAGGTGCCAATTGCCCATCAGAAAGGAATTAACATTCAAACTCACACACCAATGGCACAAAGCCATCGGGGGCAATTTTGTGTTCAGTATCTTGACACTTCTGAATAGTGGACGACCTGCACCATCTCCTGAGCAGCCGCCCCTTTAATCATTTAGTTTAGGTTAGTTGATTGTGATGCTGTCGAATCATTTTTTATCCGCAATGTTTTGCTTGTCTTATAACTTATTTTTATTTCCTTAATGCCTTAATGCATTTTATGTCCCAGGTTGGTACAGTTTTATTATTGCTGTCTTTTGAGACCTCCATTTCTGTTTTCACTGGTGTACAGTTGAACTAAATTCATTACAAAGCAAATCCCACACATTATATTTCTTATAGTCTGATGATGGGAGTAAAAGTGTTGTATTTCAAATATATTCAAAATGTTTAATTGCAAATAACTCAGCCATAATGCTAACACAAGAAACAGGGATTTTGGGCCCAGACACAGACGCTTAGAAGACAGAGGTATAGTTAACAGGGTTATATTACACAAACAGGTGAAACTTACAGGTGAAGATGAGGTACGCAGTCTAAAAACAAAGCAAGGTTAATCTATAGGCTACACAAACAGTTGAGTAATTCATATATCCAAACAGTATAAACCCAAAAAGACAAGAAACAAGAGGTACAATAGAGAGACACAAGACAAAAAACGCTAGTAAGACAAGTCATGACAGGAGTAAAGACACTACTGAACAGTAGTAAAACAATGAGAATGCAACTAACAACAGACAGACAACCACTTTAATACACAGGAGGGGTGAGGATAATGGTGATCACAATCAGGGAAACGAGGCAAGTACAAACAATCAAGGAAAATATCAAGACACGAAGTACAAGCAGCACAAGACACACAAGGAAGAACACTTTCAGAGTAAAGCAGGACCCAGAACGAGTAAAAAAATGATATAAGGACCACACAACACAGAGACACGAGCAACAAGAGGAAAGGTTCACCAAAAACAACAACGGCAAAATCCAATCATTTTTTCTCTAATCCACTTCTAACCAACAACACATAAAAACTGTGACCCTATGTGTCTAAAATTGCCAAAATGCCACCAAATAATTCACACATCACATAACACTGTGCATGAAATCATTTAAGTGATCACAATAAAGTTTGCATTTGGTTATGTGTCCTTTTGTTTCATGCTTCCTTTTAAAACATGTCACGTTGCTTGATGAATGCTTCGTCAATTCTAATGAATGGACACAACTGAGGTTTGAGTCGGGTTCTCGACGGGAGCTTTCAGTGGCATTTGTTTACTTAATTAAATCATGAGAGCCATCTCGAGTGTGACAGGTGAGCAAAACAGACGGTCGAGGGTTTCTTCCCCTAATCCCATGGAGACACTTGCATCCAGAAGCCTGGCACTAATGATTTCATTAACATGGCTAACAGGGCACCAGTACACCTGTTCACAGGCGTTCCAGCAGATACCTCGGTAACCTTGAGACAATGGTTCGAGGCCCCTGCCAACACTCTTTTTGTTTCATGACTGCTGTCTCAGCTCTTGTGCAGTTTTATTAAAAGCTACAGTGTGTGCCTTTGAATTTTTCTTCAACTACAGAAAGCTGCTCCCACATACTGCATGTGCTGTTCTGAGTCAAAATATCTCTGTGGGTTTTGTTACATGATGATCTCATCTGGATCACAATAAGCTTCAATGAGAAGGCATCAATACAGTGTTTGTTTTTTTAAACCAAAATAACTGTAAAACATTAAATCTATGGTATATGGGTCTCCTGCCGAGCCTAGGCTGAAGATGTGCACATAATTCTTAGCTTTTCTTCCAGAGTTCTTGGAATAGCATGTGTGGAGTTTTCCACGTGACAGAGAGAAATGAGTACAAAAAAGTTTAGACAGCTACAGCAATGTATCTGAAAGTATATATATTGTCATACTGCGCCACGATAGGTCTAACTGTTGCAGAAGAAATCACACCCATATGGCCTTCCAAGAAGATCTCAAAACAAAACAAACCATTTGCATATGAAGTCTGACCCCTGTTTTTGTTATTCTTTTCGTCTTCAGAACAGTTGAAGCTTTAAATTAACCTGCTGGAGTTTCTCTGATCCTCTGTTTTTTTGGGTTTTTTTTTTGCAGTGTTGTCTCACATAAGCCTTCGTGGCTCTGACTGTCTCTCTCTCTGGACCCCTTTTCTCACATTATCTGCATGCTTTAATGGTCTGTAACTTGTCAAGAAGACCTATCTGTCTCCTCGCCCAGTCATCAGCCTCACCGGTGTTTCCCTCCTTCCTGCCTCAGAATGTGATCGATAGCCCCTGAGCTCCCCGTCCCACTGTCTTCACAGGTGGATATCATTAAGGGATGAAAAACCAAACCCGGCAATCGTCTGCCCTCTGTATAAACTGAGTAGCTCATAACTGCTTAATATGTGTACACATTCTCATATGCACACAAATTTAAATTGTACAGATGCACAAATATACACACACAAAGCAGGGCATGTTGCATATTTGGGTTTTAAAAGAATAGTTTGACCTTTTGGGAAATTTATATATAAATTATTAGAATATTATTTCTTCTTGCAGAGAGTTCGATGACAAGAGGGATACCACTCTTATGTCTGATCATCAAAAATGCATTAATTTAACAAAAATTACTAAGGTGAAAAAACGAGCCAATTAATCTTGTCTCACTGACCAGTCTATTGGCTCACTGTCAAAAACCCATGGGAGCTGTAGTTGTTGAATGTAGTAAACAATTAAAATTACAAGATTTAAGTGGAACAGGTGCTACTCACAGGAGCACCATCAGACCTTACTGAAATTGTTGACAAAATTTGAGAAGTGGGTGGTAATCCAGGAATCTGGAACATGAGTGAGAGTGCAAGTAAGCGAACCAGTCACAGAAGTCAATAAAGGGGATCTGTACAAGGATTCTGTATTTTGACAACTCTGATATTCCGCCAGTGAGCAAACTTTAACTCAACCAAGAAGACTATTTCTGTTCCCAGAGCAGCTCTAATTCTAACACCAATTTCTAATCTGCAGGCAGGTCCTCCTCTATGCCTCCATGGCATGCTGCCAGTAAGGATGCTCCTGTGAGCTTCAGACTGGGAGCACATAACCCAGACATCGTGTCCTACTTTGTCCAGGTCTTGTGCAGAGAGCCCAATTGCTTGCAAAAAGAAGCTGTGCTCCAGTATCACTATGCTTGCTCTGATGAAGGGTAACAGCATTATATATAATTTATTCACATGCTATATGTAAAACATTGTCCATCCCATGTATGCAGGTTAAAAAAATCAAATTGATATGAACTTTGAAATGACTTTATTGCTAATTGGTCTTTTTCAAGCAGAATGCTATATACATTTGACATTCTGTATGTATTTAGTGACAATTCTCCTTTTGTTGTACATTGTTTAAGGATTTTGAATTTAGGTCATGGCTAATCCATAGCAGAACATTGTGCTTATACAGTATCAATTCCATTTAAATATAACCTTTTTGCTCTGTAAAGTACTGAGAGATTTCACAAGGTTAAAAGCTTATTGAACATCCTGGGGGAACAGTGGAACTTCCAAGGTGATGTTATCGGCTCTAGGTATAAACCAGTACTTGGTATGACTATCGTGGTTTTCACAGCAGGCTCACAAAGAGACCAAACTCAACCTGGAGAGTGGATCAGATCCAAGCTGCTGTGTTTTGTGAATCCAGCTGTGCCTAAAGTGAGAGGTAAGTCAAACTCCTCAGAACAAGCAGCATATTCAGGGGTGGCATGGGTCTTGTGCTAGATCCTTGCTGATATGCAGTGATAACAGGTTCCCTTCATCATACACACATACACAGACATACAGTCGCCCGTGTATACACACATACTCCCTCACCCACCAAGTCCACACACATATTTCTGTCTCTCATACAGAAACACCCACATGCACATACACACGGTCAGCTGTGTGGGATCCCATAACAAAACAAACATTGTCCGGCAGACTACCTTAAAGGACACAGAAGATATGTGCCTCCTCTAGTGAAAGGCCTATTATTTTAATGGCTTCTTGTGTTTGCTCAAGCACTACGGTTGCAGTAGAATAACGAAGGCTTCAGCTCTGAAAATAAGAAAGAGAAAATAGATTACAAGGAGAGCTCAATGTGCGTTTGTATAACCTGTGTATGGACAACTGTCGTCGATGTAAGTGAGATTAACGTGTTTAAATATTGTGGTACGTTTTTTTTGTGTGGCCATGTTACGCCTTGCTACTTCATTATACTGCATTAGAAAACACAGTAGCTTCCAAAGAAGAGCTGCATAATGCATAAATACATTACTCTAGGGCTGCAGCAAGTTTGTTTCTTCGCTCAGAGCCTAGAACGCCCATCTGTATCTGAGTGGTTTCCCCTTGATCTCAATTAATTGATCCTTGTTTAAACACGAAAGTCATAGAGCTCTGTCGCCAGTCCCTGCTAGAAATTTAGATGCCAAAATAAGCCAGAGATAAGGCTTTGACTCCCTGACACAAGGGGAGGGAGGATGTCAGCGTTGTCTAGAGTTATCTGGAGCTGCAGGACCCTCCCCAGGCTCTCTGAGTCCAAGTACGAGAGCGATATATCAGGCAGGGAGGGAAGGGAGGAACGATGAAGGGAGGTTGCAGGGAGGAGTGGTGGGTTTGTCTGCCAAGGTCCAGGTTCACTACCTCTTCTGTTTGACTTGGCCCACTGACGAGAACATCATCATCCTCAAGAAACCTGCAGAACGATTAGTAGTGACCATTATCACTATCTCGCCTACTCCTCACAGCAAAGCTGTCAGAAAATGATGTTTTGGGGTCAGACGTGCTGTTCTGCATCATGCACATAATGCTGTAAAAATGTGCTGAAAGTTATAGTTGTATATGACTTTGCTTCTCTGGCATGTCAGTAATTGTCAAACTTGTGCTCATCCAGCAAAAAGCATGCACTTCTTCACATTTATCCCACTTTCTATGTCATATATCTAACACAACATTGGTGTTTACTTCATGGAGGAGCCAAAATATCTTCAAAGTATCACTTGATCTTTTAAACTTTTCAATTTTGACCATTCTGCCTCTTATCCATTTGCAATCACACCAACCCGGTGTAAAATTAGGCAAAGCACAATGCCTTTGGATAGTTCAGCTATATCAGAGGAAGTACTTATTGGCCAACAGACCTTATTCACTGACAGTGAACCCTACAAGAGGTTTAATTTAAGGTTAGGCGGTGTCGAAAACTGCCATCTGCAATGAAACATCGGGATGGACAATTACATCGGGTGTGGAGCACGCGAGGGGGGGTGTCGTCTTATAAGAGGTTTTCACTGGCATAGACTTCACTCGGTAAAAAACTTGGTAGCCTATCACATTACAAGTCGCGGACATGGTGGATATTTTACAAGCACGAACCAGGTGAAGCAACAGTGAACACATAGAGTAGAGATGTTGGTTCGGTTAAAGGCTACGTCAGTAACAAGCCGGCATGCAGCTCACCTGCTGCTGTGATGACAAATCGCGGGTGGAGAGCGCCGCAAAAATCACAAGTTCTGTGTCTTTTGGCCGAGTTTATAAAACATATGATGGAGAAAGAAAGAGCAGCAGAGAGAGAGAGAGAGAGACAGAGAGAGGTGGGGCAAGCCGATGTGTTTGCAGTGAGAGACCTGAGGTATAGGTGTGTGAATGTGAGTAGAAGAGAAGTCCGAGGCAGGTGCAAAGCAGGTATATTTAAAAAAAATAAATAAATAAATAATGTTCGTTGGGATCAAACCCTGCTTTAACAGGGTGGTAATGGGTGGTAAATGTTTTGTGTGTTTCACATTGTGATGTCTGTCATTGTCACCCCCGACCCTAGTTTAATTCAAATCAAGCATTTATTTCCTGCCAAGGACGCCCCCCCCTGTGGTGTGTGTATTGCAGCTGGTGGGGTCTATATTTAAGGTTGCTCATTTAGAGAACAGTGACCTCTGTCGAGTGTTACTCTCCCAGTTGGAAAGTAAATCTAGGTGGTGTCTTTCAGGATGCTAATTTATGTGTCCCCACTGGCAGCTTAAGCCCTGCTCCCTTTTGAATTGGCAACACCACCAGCTGGTGTGTCCTCACTCTTGCTGAAAGCAACATTGTCTTTGGAGCATTGAAAAGTGTTTTGTGTTTAAAAACCTGTCTCTGATTCTGAAAGAAGTGTGGACCAAATAGGCCTTATATTACGTCCAACTTAAGCACTTTCCTGATGTGTCTTTAGAAACATAAAGACAGTCTCTGTCACATGCAATGTTACACTTAAGGGTTTATTAAAAAAGCCCTTTATGCCACGGTTGCTTATCACTGAGTAATCCAGCTGTATTCCAGGAAGGAAAACTCAGTTCAGCCCAGCCTCACAGTACATGCACTATTTTCTTTGAGCTATTTTGTGATCATGTTCTAGTTTTCCTAAAGAGAAAAACAGGTTGGTTTGTTAATGGCTGTGCAACCAACCTCTATTTATCTGATTTTGGGGAAAACACCCTTAATGTTTCTGGTAAGAGATGCCTGTTAGGGACTCAGGCATTTCTTTTGGGTGCATTACACTTATGCTGGCCTTACACCAGACAATAGTTAACCAATCAACTAATTTCAGAGTTAATATCTGAGTTAGAGTAACATCAGGACAAATATCAGTCATTCATTGAGAGGGCGCAGTCAGAGTAGTCGCAGTCTTATTATCAGATGTCTTTCACACAATGTGTGATGCTGCGCTCTCCTTGGCTGACATCAGCACACTGGTGCTGCTAGGCTCTTGTAAATACAGTATGTTCATGACAGTGTTTACATCATGTTCTGTAACTGTAGAAAAGCTGAAAATGAAAAAAAAAATGCTCACACATTTTAATGGCCACAGAATACAGTGCAACACTGTAAATCAGATTAACTACCTGTTTGTTAATGTTAGAGAAACCATGACTGTACATATGGCTGAATGTTAACTGGAGCTTGCTATGTGTATATCTCTTCACTGTGTTGTGCAAATGTGTACTGTGTTTCTGTCTTTTGCTTGTTTTTTTTTGTTTGTTTGTTTGTTTATGTGGTTACAGGAAGAAAAGAGCTAAAAATATGGATAATAATAATATCTTATAATGCAGGATTTTTCTATTTTTTACTTGTTTTAAGGTCCCGAATTAATAATTATTAATGTAAAATATCTCAAACAACAGTCAGTATATCAGCCTTATAAGTTAGCACTATTGCCCCCCGCATGCTTCCTACTATAGTCTTAACATAATGTATAATTTGTGAATCTGTCGGAATAGAAACAAATACATTATGACAAGTGGTTGCAGAATATGAGTGCGTCAGAAAGGATTATACTGATGACTTCACAGTCAGATAGCCCGTGCAACTTCAGACCGACTGCCTCCTTTCTTCTGAAAAGCACAGATAGAGATCTTGCGTTGCGTCTCTTGCATTAAGCGTTTCTCCCAGGAACAATTTGCTTGTTTTGCTTGGCAAGTCATTTTGGAATGCTGCCACAGGGACAATTTAAATACCAAGCAGATTCATTACTTATATAAGACCCAAATAATTACACGGTCAGGTACAGGAGCACTTGAATATGTCCGTAACCTCTCCAGAGCATTTTACACAAAGGGTTTAAAATAGAAACATAAATTAACTTAAAAAAAAGTTTAATCTAGCCCTTAACAGTTAGTTCACTTGCTCAAATTTGAAGGCATATATTAAGCTGAGTAAAGAACAAGAAAAAGAGATTTAGATTTCGCAGGTATGTGCATGCTGGAGTCCCGTGTGTATTTACACCACGAATGCAGCGATTATGCTCAATTTTAACAGTAATTATGCACAGTAACTCATGCTCTCGATAAAGAAAATACAGCGTCTAAGGGCAAGATTTTTCCACCCTGAGTCATGGTTGTGAAACGTTGGTTCAGTTAACAGAACAGTTAGTTGATGGGGAAAGGAAAAGAACGGGTGGAAATACATTTAGGTATCTGAAGAGTTTCAGCGTCCCCCACCCAAGATGACCTGAGTGCCTTAATGAAAGGCTTAAACAGAGGTAACAGTGAGAGCTGTTACAAAAGTTTATTCTAAAGATACACAAAAAAAAAAACACTCATACAATGAGGGCCTGATTGTATAGGAGACCACTCACCTTGATTTAACTTTGACACTTTTCATTCTCATCCCTATCTTTGGCTCATTAATAGATACAGAGACAGACCAAAAGAAGACACTAAATTATTATATTCCCCTTTAAATTTCATGTGTTTTTGAATACCACTGCAGCACGACAGTTGACACAATAAACTTCTATTCAACACAAGTACAATACATTCATTTATTTAAAAAAAAAAAGCATATCAAACTTCTGCCATAACTGTGGTTGAATGAGTGATTACATTTGGTATTATGTGAGTGCAGAGGTAGGGCAATAAACCTAAAATGCACTTTTGATGAGAGGAAATTAAAATGTATTAACTCAAAGATGCTAAAGCATAGTTTTACATAAACGTCTGTTTTGTAAACAGCTAGCTGAAGGGAAATGTTCTCGACCAGTCAGGTAACATCTTTGATATATTGTCTCTTGCTAAAGTGATATTACACGTTGAATTTTAATGGGATCATGTAACTTTTTCAATATGAAAGGAATGTCACACCAAGTTACGTCACTTCATGTGTGATGGCTCTGTCAGGTTACAACTGACAAACTAAATCATAACATTTAACAACACTCAATAATGAAATAATAACAACAAAGTAGCAAAATAAATCTGTTTCTGACCATTTTATTTTTATGCTATAAGAAGAAGCTACAGAGCAAAACATCTGATCATTTTTGATTATATTTAATTTTACATCATTGTAACATAATATAATGTAATATATCAAACCCTCAGCATTTACTACCCCTGTAACATATCTAGGCTGAAAATAGCACGGAAGTGTTGGGCAATGATCACAAGACACAGTTAAAGGGCAGAAACAAAGGTTGATCCAGCAGGATGTGATCAAACAGCCATTTGAAGATAACAACAATCTGGCATTAAACACTGAGACATTGTTAAGATGCCTTTGCACAAGTAGGGGACTACTTACGCACAGCGACATCAGCATGTCTAAACAGGCTTGATTCTATCTCCATACAGCCTGTAACACAAGACTATATACAGTAAGCTTAAGTATTTGTGAGACATTACTGTGAGGCAATTCATCGCTGTGATTAAAGGATTTATAATGCAAATATATAGAATGTTTCATTATTTATGGTACATGAAAGACACAATAGTAGTTATCACATCCTCCACACAAGTGAATATGTCCAGTCCATTACAATCAAATCTGTATGCATAAAATATCCACATTATACAGTGTATTATAGCACCAGAGTTGGACTTCACCCAGAATATCCTTACCTTGAACCTTGCAGCCCCTGTTACAGGATACATGCCATGAGAGGACAGTACAGTAAAGGCAAGCATCAGATAAAATAAAAACACAGCCCTTTGTGTACGTGCCAGGGGGCGAAACAGCAAAGACAACAACAGGCAGAGGGGAGGTAAACACAACAAAGGACACCTCCAAAAAAACCTCACTGTGACTCAACTCATGGCCAAGATAAAGAAACTACAGTGGGCCATTATCAGCTTTTGTGTGAGCACAGGGTCTGGCATGAGCAGTTGATGCAAATTGATTCTAAACAAAATGATTTTCCATTGACTCACCTAAGCCTTACTACAACATCAAAGTGGTATCATAAAGTTAAATAATGTAAGGATAAAATATTGCTATTTAGGATGGGTCGTTCTCAAGCTACAGGATCAAGTAGGGACAAAATAGGGCTACGATATAAATATGTGTTTGAACCTACAAAATGTAAGATTCAGTGGATTCAGTACTGTTAGCTGTTTTGCATCCATTATTACTTTTGTTATGATGGAAGATTAAAGTTAAGTCAGGAAAAAAAAAAAGGGTTATAGGTCATTTATAAAAAAAAAAAAACACTTATGGTCAGTATAAATTATAGGATACAAAGTCCAATGAGTCATTTCTAAGTTATCTCAACTGCTCCCCTGAGGATGAATCCTAATAACTTTGGTGATCCCCTGACTTTTCTTACAGTGCCCAAAGTCTTCACAAAGTATTAAGTGAAATACCTGAAGATCTACTCAATGGATTGGCACAAAATTTTGTACATCCATTGTTCCTAGACAAGCCCTGTGCCAGGCTATGAGTATGCTAATTCTTCATCAACACAGCACCAAGTACATTAGAAGCTTTGTAGTGATTTTTGAATGCTACCATACGGGTACTGAAAACACAGTCGCAATTTCTGCCTTGTTTCCAAGTCACATGCCATATCCACAATCTAGCCTTATTCTGCCTTGTTTTACATTTTCAAACAGCTTTTATCACAGCAGAAATGCTACAGCGCATACCTGCATCTTTTCCGCTTTCAGGTCCTTATCAACTAACAGTTTTATCAGTTTTATATCTCACCCCTCCCCTTCTTTTTCCCGGATGCCTTACTTTCTTTACCCGCATCAGTCTGTAAATCTCTCATCACCATGCAGTACAGTAGCCATGTGAAATAAAAAAGGGAGGGAGGCGTGAGGGGAGGCGGAAAGATGGATGGAGCAAGAGCTCAGAGGTCTGCCAGAATGATGAAAGCTGTCCACACCTATCTAGGTCAACAACCATCATGTTTACAGGAAACCAGTTAGACTTGCTGTTTAAACTTGTGGTTCACAAACACTTGGTTAACAGCCTGAAAAAGCCCGACTTCTCATGGTAGCTTTTATTTTCAGGATGTCTTATCCTGGTATTTCTGTCCATCCATCATCCCGGAGACATGACAAACATGTTGTAGCAAAAGCACAGTCATAGTGATTAGTTTTTTTTTTCCAAACATCGCATTTGTCCACATCTGATGAAGGCCACCATGTTGACTGTTATGTTCAGAACATGCAACCAGAATGGCTTAACTTGCTGTAGATTAAGTGGAGCTTTCCACCATTTGGCTAAAACTGAAGCAGAAAAAAATGGGACAGTCTGAAATAATAACACCGTTAAAATGGAAAAACATGGTGAAAGTCACTTTTGACAACATAAAATAAAGACAACAATAGTTGAAAGCTTTTTATTTTTGTCTGTGATCAATAGGTCAGTGTTTCACTGATTTGTGACATGTTGTTGATTGAAACTTTAATTTGAACTTTTCTATGACACTACATTTTGCGTTGACTAGCCACAATCTTAATTTCATGAACGATAACACTTATTATAAGATAGTGTCATATCAGCTGCTTTAAAAGATGTGGAAATCTTCTGGGAAAATCTATGGGGATATTGTTGATCGCTCCTTCACACACTTTCTTTTGCTTTAGCTCCCCAGAACACTGCCTCTCATAGTCCTCAACCTGTCATAATGACATGTAAACGGATGATTGATTCAACTGCTGCTCTCACTCTCTGTTTGGATAAGAACACCAGCCAAACGTCTAAAATGCAAGATATAAATGTAAGATGAGTGTCATTTTCTTGTCTAGTGCAGCTGAGAGCACTACACTGACTGTTTAGCAGGTTCATTTGTCTTTATCTGCAGGCAACATTTTCTGTTTTGAGTGAAGGTTGAAGATGCTAGATGCTCTTGATTTGCTTTTTTTTTTATTCAAAGGCTTGAGTAGAGCTCAGTTAGCAGTGATGCACCTAACCTGCTCTGTATCAAATTAACTGTTCCGTAAAGTTCCATGTTGTACAAGCATAATTCAGATTTACTGCAACTTTGGTCTTATTTTCATGGTTTGGCTATTCCTATTAGTAGGTAATGACACAGCCCTGACAAAGTTTATTACTGAGATGTGAGAACTCTGCAACACTGCTTAAAAGAAATATGATGGGCCTACCAACACAAGCAGTCAGACAATGGCAAATGCTGAAATTATTACACATGCTGCCTGTTTGAAATGTCTATCACATTTTACAGACGGACTTCTTGGTTCAACTCTGACCTAGTGTACTTGGTGAATTTTTCCTGCCTAATGAGGAACTATTACCATCATTTTGGGTGATGTCACTTTCAGTTTCACCTTTAAATAAAGTGGTAAGATAACCTGACATGTTGTTTGACCACATAGACTATGTTGTAGCAGTATCACAGTTTTCAGACATTTTAGTACAGCTATTTAAGTCTTTAAGTTGAACAAAATGTTATTATTACCAACATTCAGACCAAAATGATGGAGAAAAAAAAGCTGAAGTTGGATTAAATTTAAGTTATCCTTCAAGGTCCATGTCTGCATGGTATCAATTGTTATCATGAACTAAAAAGTGATAGCCACCGAGTAGGAGAAATAGTGGGAGGGAGAGTAAGAAAGCGATAGATAGTATAATACATAGTCTCTTGTACAGCCTAAAGCAATACATCTCCCTGGAGAGGTTACTGCTGACAACAAGACATAAAGCTAGAGAGAAAGAGAGACAGAACAAGAGACAAGGAGTGAGGGAAGAGTGAGAAAGGCAATCACCAGTACAGACACGAGAGGTATGGAGATGAGAGGGTGCAGTACTTAGACATTTCACATCCCTCAAACAGTCATCTTCACGTAAGAGCAAAATCACTAACCTCAGCTGCATACAGAATGACTGGGGTAACACCTTGTACCAGGCGGTCACTCATGGTTATTCATAAAGAGGCCTCAATGGGACATTCAATGCAAATGCTTTTGAATTTCACAGTGGAGAAAATATTGCCTTCACATCTGTTAGAAGCAGCTGCTCATAGATTTTAGGTTCCAGAGAAATAAGTTATGGGTATGGTTACATCTACATGTTGTTTGGGCAGTTGGTGTAGTTGGGACAGTTGTCTTCTTTCTGTTCATATGCACTAATTTAACGTAAATCAAAGTCTATAAAAAAGTCACATGCTCACAAAGAGGACAGCTTAGCCATGTTTTGACCAAAGGAACTATACCCCGGAACTAGGAACATTTCCGCCACAGGGATCAGGGTCTAAATTTTGTTCTAGGGTCTTTATTTTACCCCCCAAAAAGTCCCTTCTTGGGGGTAGTACTTTCCAAAAGTACCGGTACTTTGGGGGGGGGGGGGCTTGCCTTGCAGTGAATTTCTGAATGGGCTAGTAGAGGCTTCTGGCTTTAAATCGAGCATGTCGGCTGTTTTTCTACTAGGCTACTGCTACTCTTTTCCACCGTTGTTTGCAAACCAATAATATAGCCACACAGAAGTCTTGCCGATCTCCGCTTGAGAGCATGCAGCGGTGTGTTTACAGCTAACAGCTGATGGACAGACATGAGTGCTGCAGCTGATCTGCAGCTCTTGTCGGCTGGAAATGTTTTAGTAAGCTTCAAAACTGTTTTTTTGTTTGGGTTTCTTTCTCTGTGCTGGAGTTATTTTATGAACTTGATGGCTTTATCCAGTTTGTTATTAAATTTGTAACAAACTTTATCGTGTGTCTCTTCATTATACTCCTACACAAATGATTTATTATATTCCAATCAAATCTGATGTTCATTTATAAATTTTGTTTATCAATAGTGGTTACTAAATAATGATGCCTGTCCATCGCTTTGTAAGGCGTATATGTCAGCTGATTAATTTGCCTAATCTTTGCAGGTCTTCAGACCGCGGTGGAAAAGCACACAACAATGGGCTGAAGGAACCTTTTAGTTCCTTGATAAGAGATCCAGGGACTTACTTTTGGTCGCAACGCAGCTCTTGTCATCTGACTAGCTGGGGAAACAAATGTGTGTGTGTTCTCTGCTGTTCATGAAGCTCACTGTAATCATTAGTACAAACTCCAGATCGCACTTCTTTATGCCAGGATTTCAAAGCATCAGGAACTCGTAGCTATCAGATATACACATCTGTTGTCTTCTGTTCACATGAATTTCATTAGCTCTGTACCCATACTCTGCATATTGACAATAAAGTTGACTCTAATCTAAGTATTCCTTCTCTCGCGATACTATAATTTCTAACTTCAATACAATACCTTGAAAAATATCAGTATTCGATACCATTTCTGATACAACGGGGGGGAAATTGACACAACATTGATAAATTACTGAATTGAATAACTAAATTATCTAATCAACTTATCTTAGAAAGTACATTTAATAGTACTTTGTATTAAGCAGAACAGCATCAGTTAATTTACATCTGAGCTTAGACAAAGGGTTATTTCCTATCAAGTCAAACTCTGTTTCTCAGGTCTGATCACTCTGATAGCACAAGTGACGAGTACTAACTAATCAAAGCACAGTAGGGCGGGACTTGTCGAAACTCTGGCAGGGGAAGAAAAACGTGATTCAAACAGAGCAAATGAGATGAGAAGAAAGAGCTGTGAGTGACAGGAAGCGGGGCTGTGTGGACACTGTAGCGGTGTGTGTATCAGCTCGCGATCGAAGAGAAGAGAAGCGCATTTTCAGGATCAATACTGTGGGAAATGAATATTAAAACTGTTAAATTAAAATCAATATGTATCAGAAAATGTATATTTGTGACAACACTAGTATAGGCCTATATGGTTTGGATTTCAGCCCCACTTGGATCAAAACACTTTAGTACACAATTCAAGGCGTATTTTCAAGTGTTTCTTTTAGGTTGCCATTTTTACATGTAGGAACATCCAAACTGTGGTGCTACAATGCTCACCTGTTATGTCACAGATGAAGTGAGATAAAAAACAAACAGACAGTGCAAAGATTATCAGACAGGTGGTACACAAGCCAACAGCCAAACTGTCTAAACCACTTTAAGAAGAAGTGAAACCGAAAGTTAGCCTGCCCAAAATGTTGGTAATTACCTATTACACAGCAAGTATGATGGGTCACAGTCTGAATCTTCATCATGGATGTTTACAATGGGAAACAACTTTACCGTATGCCTTAGTTTGCCATAGTTTTCTCTTGCAAATTAGTCCGGCTAGCCTGGGGCCTTGTCTCCTACTGTTTATTGTCCTGTCAGACTTTTTAGCAATGCCGCTGTGTAACCAGATCTCAGCACTTAATTTACTCAGTTACAATCTTATTATAGACTAAGAGGAATGATGACAAAATTTACAAAAATAACATTCAAGTTGTTATGAAACACATTCATCCTTTACGTCTTTCACTAGACAGTATCTGTTTAAGGAGATCTCCACTGATCAAAATGTTTCAGCTGTCTAATATGTCAAACCAGCTCTCATACATTTATGAAGAATTTGATAAGGCCTCACAGCAAGGTTTTGCTCTTAAATGTGCCATTATGGGCTTTGAGAGAGTAACAGCATCTGAGGAATGCAAGCAGCTGACTTAGTTTCCCTTGCACATTGTGAGTGACACTTGCAGATTGACACTGACAGACTGGCTGCGCCTCTGGGAGACTACCAAAGGGTGTGAACCAGCGAGTGTTGGCGTGTGTCTGAGCATGCGTCGCTATAGTGACAAAAGCACAGATGTGTGTCAGATTGACAGAGCATTCTTGTCCATCAAGATGTTTGGTTATCTATCTCTTAAAGCCTGTCACAGCAGTTGATTCCACCATATTTGGTTTACATATTTGGCTTACATGGTGCTGGTTCTTCAGAATTCATATTCTGTGGGAAACTCACAAGTTCAATGACCTTAACTTTACTCCCTTGAAATGATCACACATATAAATAGCAGTGTTTTTTGCAGTGTACTTTCAGTTGTTCATAGCGAATTCAGAATTCAATTTTGACAAAGTTGAAGCTTCTTTACCACATGACTAACATTATGTCACCACAGCGGCGGCAGCGTTATGAATTGTGTTTTGAATTTCTTGCAGAGCACTGTTCAAGGGTTCTTCAAGTGGCTCAACATGCAAGTGAAACCATTGCTGAGAGACACCCGTGTCTTTAATGTGGTTTGAGTTGTGATTTAAAAATTCTAGCACCTTGACATGTTTGTCCCCACAGAAGACCACACCAAAGAAGTTCAGCTTTGTTCCTCAGCCAAATCATTCAGGTAACTATGCACTCGCACAGAGACATAAACAGACCTTGAACAGTGTAGACATGAACACAAACAAAGACACAAGACAGTACGGAAACGCAGACAGACATCAGAGGCAGAGCCAACTGAGTAAGCTCATCAGTTCAGAAAGCAAGAGAACAAGTTGTTCATCTGCAAACTTATCAAGATGGAAAATAGAATGAGATATATTCTAGCATTTTCTAAATATACCTATGAGACACTTACTCTATGTGAAGGAATTGACCATTTATAGCAAGTGGTTATAGAGTTAAAGTTACTGGGAATGGCTTTCAAAGGAAGCAGCAATGAGTATTTTTTCAGGGACAACTAGTCCTCCCTTAACAAACATGTGAACATTAAATCTTAGTAAAGTCAACAATACCAAAAGCGTAAATGCAATGTTATAATGGCCACTCTGTATACCTGTGTTAAAGGTATCCTGTTAAGTTTTTGACCTATGGTAGCACTACGACGCACTAAAACAACAGAATGTAAACATGGATGTAAACAATGCAGGTTTCAAATGCTTTGCAAATGTACCACAAGAAAGTACATGCACTCAACATGTTTGTGTGCTCTTAAGGATACACATAATTCATATTGGTATTTCATTTGAGTAACACTGCATATAAACATAACTTTTGTTTGGTTACAAGAACACTCCATAGGTCGCGCGTGACGAGAAATAGTGTTACTTTTGTCAGACAAAACTAAACGAAATATATTCGTCAACGACCTTTTTTTTTTCCCTGACGAAAACAAGACGGCGACAATGTCTTTAAACGCTGACTGTTGACTACATTAGCATGCACATTAGCATCTCTTGTTGACAAAAAATGACGAGACTAAAATGTCCATCCATCCATCTTGATCCGCTTATCCGGGGTCGGGGAGACTAAAATGTAATTCATAAAATAAAAACGTTAATAAAATCTCTTTCTTTTGGTCAGTACCATGAGGAGACACAATATTAAAGGCCATATTTTCTCCCTCTAAATTTTCACTTGAACAGTGCTCATTCATTTTTCATTTTCTTCCTGTGCTTTGAATGCTGGCCGACCGGGGCGACACCTGGGCCCTGTTTCAGAAAGCAGGCTTAACAAACTCTGAGCTTATCCCTGAGCTCTGGGTTGATTGAGCCTGAGGTGGGAAACTCTGAATTTTCAGCTGCACCACAGTCATCCTTGCTCAGAAAATCACCACATTATCTCCAGTTGATAACTTCAAATTTTCCAATCAGTGAACTACAATATGAAAGATTACTGTTGTTACTGTGATTACTGCTGTATTGATCAGTTTTATAGGTTCCATATTAAACAGTGATTACTGAAGTAATGTAGCCCCACAGTAAGTGTTTTGAGTGCAACAGTCCACAGAGTCGCAGCGTTATACCTAAAGACGGACATAGATATTATTCTGGGCTGAGGATAAATCCACAATGTGCGGAGATCTGTCCTTACATCGATGACAGATTTATCATAAAGCGGTCATGTTCAAGATCATGTTTGGGTAAAAAACTAATAGCCTATCTAACCGGGATTTAAAAGTTTTTAAAGATGTAAATGTGTTCCGATATGTGCTTTGATATCGACAGAATGATTGAGGAAATGAAACAATGTGTCAGACAGCCGCTTTAGGCTCCGCAGGAGAGAAGGAGTTAAGTTAAGTTAAGACAGTTTTTCAATTTATCCTGTGACAGTTTTCTAACTTAACCACCTCCCGAGGAGGTTAGGTTCACAGCATCAGTTGCCGGAGTTACTGATCTAGGGATTATCTGATCTTGCTCTCTGAAACAGAAAACCCAGTTTCCCTCATCTCAGACTCAACATACTCAGAATTTTCACTAATCCCGCTTTCTGAAACGGGGCCCTGGTGCGCGACAAAAACATTACTGTGTAGGATGCAAACTCAGGTGATGAACACAACATGCTAGGGAGAAAGAGGTGCTTAGATATCAGCTCCCCTAAAAGCATGATTTGTGATATTTCAGGGGGTCTCTAAAATATTGACAGCTTGCTTTATTGCCATTAATCTCTACATTTCTGTATCATCATGGATCATGCAGAGCCTCAGACTTCATCCAGCTAGAGGGACTGCTCACGGAGGAGGTCAGGTCGCACACAGCCGCAGCTATTGTGTGAAGCATAATTGTAGCAAAATGGCTACATATGATAATACAAATTATTATTATTATTATAATAAGAAAAACATGCCTGATACTTTCACAGTCAGCCCCAGGCCTACATGCATGCCGCTATTGATGATTCAGCAGTAAGAATCACAGCTTGTCACCCTCCTCCCCATCACAAGAAATAAAACTGAGCTCCCCGAAAGCTATTTATAGTTCGCACACTGATGTGGTTGTAAGATTTTTGGAAAAAACACTACGAACTTGAAGCGGTATTAGAAGGCTAACGACCAGGGAATTGAGGTAAGTTAATGTCTCCTTTGCAATAAAAATGAGAACAAAGCTAACATTCGAATGATATCTCTATTTTGGTTAGAGCAGATTGACCAAAATGCTAATCAAAAATCATACTAATGAGTTAGAAAAGACTAAACTGATGGTTAATAACTAACTAAAATACTGATTGATTTTCTTTTGACTAAAATACCCAGACTTTTAGTCAACTCAAACTTGACTATAAAAAAAAAAGTATACAGTGGACTAAATATGACAAAAACTAACTTGACACAGGACAAATACTAAGACTACATTTTTAAATCATTGACAAAATTAACACAAATGGGAAAAGTCCTTTCGTCTCATATATGTTTGTGTATGGTATAGGGCTGCAGCTAACGATGATTTTAGTATTCGAAGTTTCTATAGATTATTTCAACCATTCATCGTCGTTTAAGTAGTACTTTTGCTTGCCCCCCCACCCGTAACGGGATCAACTGTACACGTTTATAGGTGATAGGTATTTATTAGTCCTTTCGGAAATTCATGTGTCATACAGCAAACATCAGACCAACAACCAGACAGCTGCTTTACAAACACAATCACCCGTGTACAAGTTATACTAAAGGCTTGTGCAGACTACACAACTTTCAGCGTCGGCCGATGGCCGTGCCGTTCACACAACTTGCCGTCTTGTGACGGGAGTCTTGAGGTCGTTGTGGCGTTCACACTACCTAACTGATCGGTGACAGGGTCACACACACTACAGGGGCTGACAGCGGCTGTGTCACCCAACACTGGTCTCCAAAGGTTTTTTCAAGAAAACCCACGTGAAATGTGAAACAGGAAATGAGCAATCCTGCACACGAAACAGCTGGTATTTGTTATTGATGGATGGTTTGTCTGAGCTACAGAGAGAGCTGGAGGTGAGTTAAAAGGTGCAGCTCCCCAACACCCAATTAACTCATGACTGTGAGGTTACAACTCACGGCCCAAAGAGGAGAACAACAGACACATACGTGTGTACATTTTCAGCTGAGGACTGCGGCTTACTTTGGCTAGCCTTCAACTCAACAATCAATCTCTTCAGTTAAATGCTAAAGTTGCTGTTACTGTTACCTTGTCTGTGGTCTACTGGCAGAACACCAGGTGCTTTCTGATCAGGTGCCGCCGTGCTGTTGTCAAGGCGACATAAGTTTGGTTTTACAGTGGACGGACGGTAACATTACAGAGTTGTTTTCTTTTGATTGAAATAATCCCATACTTTGGACACTTTCTTCTTTGTCACTCGCTATTTTCTCTCTCTTCCTCCACTTTGCAAACAGCTCCATTATAATCACACCATGTTCACAGCGTAAGCGAGATGCCCGACAGTTATAAATGTCCGTGCGAAACACTGTGCTGTAAAGTTATATGGATTAAACGAAGCATTTTATTAAGCGATTTTATCGATTTAATCGATGAATCGTTTCTAGTACGGTATATGACGTGGTCAAATTTTGAAAAATAAATATGAAATGGAATACAAAAAGAAAATTATGTTTGTATGTTAAAACTTCACTTGTATTAAAATAATTAAAAATATTAATGATTGAACATGAAACATAACCACTGTAAAAGAACATGTTGAATACAAAGTTTTAATCGTTCTTACAGTGGCTTATAACCTCCCAAGGTCGTTTCTGAATATGTATGCATAAGTGGGATCACACATACACAAACACATGCAGATAATACTTGGATACAAACACAGTCATGTGTGGACACACACACCTTGCCCAGAGCCAGTGCGGTCCAATTATAGAAAAAGCCCAAAGTCCTGCTACATCAAAATGAGGAGGAGAGGATTAAGACCTGGGAAGGAGGGAGGACAGCAGTGAACTGGCAAGCAAGTAGCTGACAGGCGCTTTAAGCACCATCCTGCACTGTCTGCCTGGGCATGTACTGTTGCAACCTGTCTGCACACGTGTGTGTGTGTGTGTGTGTCTGCTTCCTGTACTTTCTGCTGCCAGACATGTATTTGGGCTTACTGGGTCACAACAGTTCAGGAAAGTGGCAACTAGATGGAACCTGTCACTATGTCAGCCATTGGAAACCAGAATGGCTGTCAAACATTGAGCCTTGTAGCTGACAGTTGCTGAAAGTCCTGTTTTGTTGTTATTAATGTGTGCTATTTAAACAACATAAATTTATTTGACAGGGTTTATGTATGTGGATTGATTTATAGTCTCTCAAGTAATCTTGATTGAAAATGGGTACACACCATGATATCTGAGTTAAAGCAAACCAACTTCTTAGAGAGCAAACCACATTATGCTGCATTTTAAACATGCTCACGTGCATACATGAGGGGAAAAGGCTGTCTTTTTTCCCCCCTTTCCATAGACACACATTCACACACACACACACACGTTTATTTATTTATTTTTCTCACTAGCTGTGCCTGGAACAGATGGCCAGTTTCACAGGCGTGTTTGTGAACTCCTGGGTTGGGTCAATCAAACCGTTTTATGGGGCAAAAAAAGGGAGGGAGAGGTGGTGGGTGACGTGAGAGGGAGGAAGACGACAAAACACAAGCAGATCAGACTGTGTTGTGCTGCTATGCGTATGTATTCTTAGTCTCTAAATAAAGTTTCTAATCTAAATCGAAAGAAGTCTAGAAAAGGCAGAGTTTTACTGCATGCACAATCAGATTTGCTATCATCAACACTCATGTTTCAAATTTATACAAATTAGTCAGCCAACTCATAGGAGATGATTACATTGATGAAGAGTACGTAAAGCGTAGATATTTGGTGTCAAGGCTCTTGACCTCGTCACTCCCCAAAAGAGAACACAAAGCTCAGCACAGCAGGGTGGGGAGTGATGATAATAACTTCCACCCTAGGGGATGATAGAATCAGAGCCTGCAGGTGTGTGCTGAGGTGGAGCAGTGGCTTTGAAATGCTGTTATTAAACAGCCAGTGCAACAGCAGCAGTACAGCAGCAAGGGAGTGGGCAGAGCAGACGGCTTAAAGAGTAAATTGGTACAGGGCTCAACGTTAAACTTTTTTGCAACTGGCCCCAACGGGCCAGTGGGTTTGAAACTTACTGGCCCGAAGACAATTTTTATTGTCCCTCCTTCTTGTTTAATCGTTTATTAAATACATCCTAGATATTAAAAAACTAAACAAAAATGTAAACCCCCTGTGGGCCGTTAGAGAGAAAGCAGCTTTAAATTCCGTCTGCATGGTTTCACTTTCGACCCAGAGGTTGCCGCATGATTGAGATTAATGAAATAACATTTGACAACCACTCGTCACTAGGGATGGGAATTTGAGATCCGGTTCCAAAAGGACCCGGTTCCAAAATTTCTCAAAACCCGAAAATCAATAAGGTTCGATACTGCTATCTGTTACGGGGTGTGGTGTGTGGACAGAGAGGACCCAAATGCAGCATTCAGAGGGAAGGAGGTTTATTGGGGGAAAAAAGGGTGAGAGGGACTGGAGTGGAGGGAGAGGAGGACGGCGGGGGAAGTACTGGCACGGGGAACCAAGGAGACAGGGGGCCAGGGAGCCGGGGAACGCAGGGGCCAAGGAAGCGAGGAGAGGCAGGGGAACAGGGAGGACGCCGAGAGGGAGGTCCGAGGGCGGACCAGGGAAGCCAGGAGGGTCCGGCGGGCGGCCCGAGGGCGGAACAGGGGAGCCATGAGGGTCCGGCGGGCAGCCCGAGGGCGGACCAGGGGAGCCAGGAGGGTCCGGCGGGCAGCCCGAGGGCGGACCAGGGGAGCCAGAGGGCGGACCAGGGAAGCCAGGAGGGTCCGGCGGAACAGGGGAGCCCGAGGGCAGACCAGGAGAGTCCGGCGGGCGGGGGGAGTCAGGGATAAGGCAGCTGGGCTGAGGGCCTCGGAGCAAGGAACAGGGGTCGGCCGGACCACCGGCGGGGCTGAAGCCGGTCCGTCCGCCAACAGAACACGAGGAACAGGGGTCGGCCGGACCACCGGCGGGGCTGAAGCCGGTCCGTCCGCCAACAGAACCCGAGGAGCAGGGGTCGGCCGGACCACCGGCGGGGCTGAAGCCGGTCCGTCCGCCAACAGAACACGAGGAGCAGGGGTCGGCCGGACCACCGGCGGGGCTGATGCCGGTCCGTCCGCTGACGTCCTTGCCCCTCGACGGCGGGGTCCACGTCGCCCTCCAGCTGGCCTTACTGGAGGTGGATCAGACGTGGAGCCGGGTGGGAAACTAGCCTCCACACTAGTAGGCCGCTGACTGGCTGCTCTTGCTTCTTCTGACTCCCTGGCCTTCATAGCAAAGAAGGCCAGGAGAGTCATAGTCCCAGAGTCTTTGCTGGGGGGGTCACGCGGGCAGACGGGCCGGCCAGGCAGGGGGCTAGCTACTGGAGGGCTAGTGGGCCGGGGATCAGGCTGGCGGCTAACAGCGCTAGCAGGTTGGGGACCAAGGCCTGGCTGGGGGCTAACTGGCTGGGGATCAGGGCCTGGCTGGGGGTTAACTGGCTGGGGATCAGAGCCTGGCTGGGGGCTAACTGGCTGGGGATCAGAGCCTGGCTGGGGGCTAACGGCGCTAGCGGGCCGAGGAACAGGCTGGGGGCCAGCGGCGCTGGAAGGCATGGGGGCAGGCTGGGGGCTGGCGGCTGGGGTCTGGCTACACAGGGAAATGCTTCCCAGCCTGCAACTAGCGGGTTGGGTAGGAGACCACCGAGGGCTAGCAGGGAGATGGAAAAATCTGGCCAGCCACTCTGGGACGGCGTCTCTCAGCCAAGGCCTCTGTGACACCTTTACCTGGCCAAAGGTCAAAAGCGCCAGCTTGTAGCCCATGTGAGTCGAGCCCCTCCACTTCTCCTCCATCTCCAACAGCTCCTTGCATAGCTGACTAGCTTCCTCCTGATGGGCGGTTGCTGGGTCCATAGTTGGCTTGATCGTTCTGTTACGGGGTGTGGTGTGTGGACAGAGAGTACCCAAATGCAGCATTCAGAGGGAAGGAGGTTTATTGGGGGAAAAAAGGGTGAGAGGGACTGGAGTGGAGGGAGAGGAGGACGGCGGGGAAGTACTGGCACGGGGAACCAAGGAGACAGGGGGCCAGGGAGCCGGGGAACGCAGGGGCCAAGGAAGCGAGGAGAGGCAGGGGAACAGGGAGGACGCCGAGAGGGAGGTCCGAAGGGGAGTGGGCCAGAGGATGAGCCCAGCCGAACAGAGGACGAGGGTGAGTGTACCTGGGAGTGAAACAGACAGAGAGACAAGGTTAGGGGGAGACAATAACAAGGCACAGGGTAAGTTTGAAAAAACAAGAAACGTGGAAGCCTGAACACAGAAGTGGCACCAGGTATGGAGCAACGACGATCAAGCAAGGATGGTGTGGAGAACCGGGGTTGAAATACAGGCTGGGATGAGGTTGATTACTGGCAGGTGTGGCAGGCTGACGAGGTGGATGATGGGTTGCAGGTGCAGGTAGTTGGCTGGGCTCAGGAGCGGAGGGAGAGAGAGAGCACACGGGGGAGAAAACACAGAGAGGCGGGCAGAGAACAGGAAACCAAGGAAAAAAGCAGAAGAACTGATAAAAAGTAGAAAAAACCAGGACACTCACCGTCAGCCGGGCTGCCACCACAACACTATCGAGACTTGCGGGTCCTATGATGTAACGTTAAGTCTGGAGTGTCAAATCTAATTTAATTTGAAACGCAATGGATAAGAAAATCATCAGGGTGCAGTCTCTGCCTGCCCTCTGTGGGCTCCTACATACGCACACACACACACAGCAGAGCGACAGGCTGCACCGTCGCGGTGGAATACGGTGAGGGTTAAGTTAGCTCCAAACTACTGTAACGTTAGTTGATGACAGCTACACTCGTTACTGTAAGTACGTGCAATAAAACCTTCGCAAGTAAAAAGACAATACTTTATCAATATGTAAGGTAACGTTAAACATGTAGAAAGGGTTAATTAAATCATCTCTGTCTTCGGCATCTCATCCTGTTTTATACAAGCACAGCTAACGCTAGCTTGGCATTAGCCAAATGTTACAAACAAGCTAAATAGAAAGCCGTCTGTCTGGAGCACAGACTGGTCTGTAGTCTTAAAAACTCAACTGCTGACTGAGACAAACCAGCCGCTCCTCCTTCTACCTGGTAACGTTACCTGCAGCCAGCGAGAGAGGAGGGACTGATACAGACTGATGTTATTCTTTCTAAACGTCACTCAATACTTGTGATGTCAGATAAAGTTATTGAGTTACTTTGCTGTTGTAAACATTAATATTGCTCCTCTACAAACAACATTTAGCTGTATTTAAAATATTAAATTACAAACAACCAGGCAGTTAATATGCACACTTTAACATATGTTTATTTATCGCAAGTGATATGTCATCTCAATATTTAACGTTATCTCACATTGAATATTTTCCTCATACTGTGCAGGCCTACCTCATGCCCGTTGGGTCTGGTCTTACCAAATAACCATCACTAAATAATAGTAAAGTATCGATATTGGTACCGATAAAGAATCGGATCGTTACGCAGTCTCAATAAGGGTATCAATAAAAATTAACGATCCCCATCCCTACTCGTCACGTAACTACAACTCTGGATTGGACATCGGTGCGCGCCAAGAGCTGCAAAACAACTGCAGGATGTTGAGTTTCATTTTTTATTTTTTTAAATACTAATGTTTTTGCACTGGCCCGATCAGCCCAGTGAGTTGCTAGTTCAACTGTCCCAACGTTACGTTTTAATGGCCCCGGGCCATCAGGCCTCCGTTATTGTGGAGCCCTGTGGTATTTTCAACCTGGACCTTATTTTCCCATGTTTCTTGTGTCTGTGTGACTAACTGGGACAAGATTTTTTGAAATTGGTCTAGTATAGAGCGAGTGCACTGCAAAACAGGGCTTCAACGTAATCCTTGTGGGCAACTGTGCCCTGTCAAAGTATGTGCACTAAGATGCCTGTTTTTCACAGACTGGCTCTGATGGATGGATGGATGGATAGATAAGCATTTTCACCGCAGGGACTTTACCCCGGAACTAGGAACCTTTGGAGTAACTGATATTTGCTGCACTGGGAAGAGTGAGCCATGTGAGTGTAGTGGCAGATGCGAACTGACTCCCTGGAGTAACTCACTGGCTGTATTTCAGCACAGTCATAATTAAAAGTAGTTCAGTAACTGCTCTGTTCAAACACCCTTTGACAGAAGTTATTGAGTGAAAAGCGTGTTCTTGATTTTACCATATCATGGTACCAGAATCTGAAGAAAGAAGAAAGTGACAAGGCACATCATCAAAATATAATTTTTATCTTTTTATTATGGTGCACCTTGATTGTCACTTTTACTTTCCTTTCTTGTTTCTGGAGAGATATAAGTTATCAATTTACTACCAAATGTTGATAAAAGAGCATTTTCAAGTAAGCTTGATGAATTTAAGTTAAAAGAGCTCAGTGGTGCACAATCATGAGGAAAAGAGTTTGTGTGTGTGGGGTGTGGGGTTGGGAAAGGGTTTGTACAGTTTGCTCCGGCAGTCAAAGAGACAATTTAGATTAGAGTAAAACCTCAGGCAAGGATCTAGCAGCGTATTCCAACATGAGGGGAGACTTGCTCTACGGCTGGTAATGACAGCTCGGTATAGTCACCCTAATGAGAGTTCACCTTATTTGGCCTCTCTGATCTGAGACAATCGCTTGTTAAAGCTAACTCTGCACACTTCACCCTGCATGAGCTTTGCCGATACTTTTAAACTTTTAAAACTATCTAGAAACAGGAAGTATAATTACTGTGTTTTGTTGGACCAGGGGCACACGACTCGTTTTCAACTTCAGGTGGGATGAGAGAATGAGAGGTGAGTGGAAGGGGTCAGGGTTGCTCCCCATTCCTGTCCTCATACCTGATATTAATATATTGACAGAGATGAAAGGATAAAGTGTATCTATGAGTCCCCATGAGCCTGTACTTAAACTTTATCGTCAGTTAATAATGATGGCAATTTGCATCCTCTCACAGGGATAATTTTCACCTAAATCCCAAATAAATAAAAGAAGTGTGTCTCAACCAGATCCTACGCTACACTGTAGGTGTTTCATTGTCTCAGGACAGCCGTTTGCTGAGAAACCATTTCACAAAAAAAAAAAAAAAGACCAGTTTTCAGAATTCCAGCACACTGTGTTTGGATGCAGACCCAAAATAAGACAGTCACAGGAGGAGAAACAGTGTGTTAATTACCTTCAAGTCAGTTAGGGATAATTGCCTCTTACAGCATAACTTTGTTGGCCAATTAGTGGGACAATGATTTTGGCCCTTGAATTTTTACACACAGAAAAATATAAAATTTCACTGCTGTGTGGAGTTTTTATGAATTTTGAGGTTGGAATGTTCTACGACTAAGTATGCTGTATTATGTTGGCCAAAGTCATTTCGACAAGTCAAGAATGATTCAAACATAAACCACACTGCATAAACTTGACTACAGACAAGATCAAAACAAATCTAAACATTTATATTTATTATGTTTATAATCGTTCTGAAGTGACTATGAACCGATTTATCTGTAAAATCTTTTGCTTTGACGGAAAGAAAAAATCTCATTTTGTCTGTGGAAAAAGACTGAAATCATTATTTACAGCCAAATAAAGATTTGAAAGCCAAAATTTTAATTAAAAATGACATTGTATGTGTGTACATCAGCACATGCCTGGGAGGTACTCAACACAGTTGCTGAGCATGTGTAGCCTGTTAACCACTGACCAGTTTCACTAGAGAATGCTAGGGGAGTGCTGGTAACAGAAATTGTCCTAGAACTGAAATCTTATAAGACCTGCAACAACCAGTGTATGCAACTACCTACAGCTGAGAGTCCTATGGAAACAAAAAAGTAAGGGATGCTGCAGACTTGAAGTTTTGTGTGTTGTTACTGAGCAGCATCTACTGCTAATACATCCAATTCTGACTTTCCTCAGCGAGGGATCTGATTCATTTTGTTGCTACCACAAGAACATGTTTGTTTAAAAATGCAATGTTCTTCTAGTTAAAAAACAATGTTAACAACAGTGCAAACACCTATTGTGACCTCTCAGATTGTAAGTAGACCTACTGTGAGTAGAGCTGTACCAGCAACTTAAGTACCACATGTTTGCTTTTGACAATCCCAGCTCTAGCAAGCTGCCACATGGCTTGGATTACATTCTTTTCTCAACTTTAGTACACTGTAGTGTTTGACTGTGGGCTGCCACTGTCAGAACCAGCTTGAGTGTGTTTGTGTGTGTTGTAGGCTTTCTAGCAGTTCGTACCCCCCAAGGTTGTGCCTGTGGGGAAAACTAGGAGAAGACAATCCCACTGAGACTGCCATGCAGACAAACACTTGGCAGTATGACAACTGTCTTGCTCTAAGGAATGGGCTCTGATACTGGATGTGCAAGAGAAGAAAGATGCCAGCAAGGATCTGCAATCACAGTGTTTGATATAAGCAACTTTGGAAGACTTTGCAGCAAAGAGAGAGAAATAACTGACCTATTATAACAAGGACAGACCATGGTGATGAACACAGATCGAAATCTAAGGAAAAACAAAGGCCAGGAAGGTAGTAAATGGCCCTGAGGTTTTATGATCTCAGAGGGCCAAATCTGCTAAATGGAAGTTCTTGCAGCAGTACACGTTGTCTGTGAAATTGCTTCCCTTGAGACGTGATGCCTGTAAATGTCACTGTCCTCGTGGGGCTCACATCTTCACGCAGCAGGATGGACTTGCCGTTAGCTCGGGGTCAGACCTCAGAGGAAATGACCTGTCTGCGTCCTGCCTCGGCTTGTTCATTCTTTCCCTCTTCTACAGTGTGTCTCTGTCCTGTTTCTGTATTTCATATTCCTCTCCATCTATAATACTCATCCACTGCCTTTCCCCTCCTGCTTCTCTCTTGTGCACACTTCTCTTTATACTTACTTCTTACTCTGCCCTTCTTTGTCATTGTTACCATGGCTACAGCCTTCTTCGAATGAGGTGGGGAGGCAAGAGGACTGATGGAAGATACAGGGGCCTAAGATACTCCTGCCATTCATCATTGTCTTCTCTCTCACCCCTCTTAAAATGTTATCTCTTTCAAGTCTTCAATTAACCACTGCTAGAAGAAAGTCATGCTGAACAAGTGCCAGATCCATCTTGCTGTCCTGTCTGTCCAGCTTACCTCAGATCAAGTCACTGGCGTTTGATAGTGTTAATTCAAGACAGACAGAGAATTTGAGAATTATTTCAAATTTGGTTTCAAGCCTTTGTTTTTAAGATATGGGCACAATAATTCCAGGTGATCTTGGTTGGCTAACATTGGTATGTGTGGATGTGTTAGTATGAGGAAACATTAGGAAGTAAGCAATGGAAGAAATCCAGAGGAACAAAAGGTATAGGCTCATAAGATGTATGGGAGAGGAAGAAAGATGAACAGCAAAGGAGGAACAAGAGGGGGGCAAGGGATGTGCGAGTCTGTGATGCAGATCAAAGTCTAGGTGATACCCAGGGAAAGGAAGAAAGTAGGAGACACACACACACAGCCACAGAAGGAGTGAGACCTGTGAAAAGAAAGAGCAGTGATCAAAGAAGAGTTGAGGCGAGGGGGAGACACAAGGAAGGGTGGGAGGTACAGTCAGAGCCACAAGGCCTGTGTGCACGTAGCAACTTTATTGTTATCTTTATGGGAATGTTTTTCTTTCATGATCTCTTCCCCCTTTTTGCCTGGCAGATGCATGCACATACCCACCCACACAAACAAACTGTCACCACCTTTCATGCCAGCAACGGAAACTGCACAGCCATAAAAGATGTGGTCAAACTGCACCCAACAGCGCTTTGTTGTCCTGACAGTGGAATAGCCACATTTAAAAGACATCAACTGATTTTACTGATGCCGTACTGTATTTCTGCCTTACCTCATTTGCTTGGCTCGCCTAACTAATGAACGGGCATCAGTGGAGTGAACGAGGAAACAGCAGGAAAGTTTAAATACACGTGGTCTCACACAGCACCAGAGGAAGTTATTTACATAATGCCTCCCTGATTACCCATCTCCCTGCCTGTTTGCACTTTTATGTGTTGGTCCTGTGGGTGAGGTGAGAAAGAAAGAAAACATAGGCAAGATAGAAGATTTCCTGTGTAGTGGTGTGATGGCTAATGGGATATTAATTTGCAACCTTGACTTTCAGGGCTTTGAGATGCACAGATCAAAGGGAGAGGATTTGTTTTCTTGATGCAGGAGGAGTGGAATGAATCTAATTTCCTTCACTTTTTTCTTCTAAATTCAATGTTTTGTATTGTGCAGAAGTGCTGGTAGGGGTCAGTCACAGCAGTGAAAAGTACAGACATGCATTTTTATTCCTGTGTAGCTGTAATGGCATGTCAACAGACTAGTATAGTATAAATGTGTTTTTATATATCTTGTTTGACTCAAAAGTCAGCTATATCTAATACAGGGGAAAGAACTGCTTATCCAAACAAAAACACACTTCTTACTGTCTTTGAACTGCCAACCCCGCTTCAAAATCAAAATGTACAGCATCGCCCTAAGGAAGACATGGCTGTCAAAGCTTTACTTTAAATAAAAATTATGTATGCCTTGCATTCAGGTTACAAGTGTACAGTAGACTTCCATTTCATTAAATATTTTCTGAATTTGCTGTGTTAGCATCTCTCTGGTGTAAGTGAGTGTGTCTTGCATCCAAATGCGTAACACTGTGTGAGTCAGAGGTTGACCTAATGGCATAAAGAAAATAGTTAAAGCAATTCATTGTTTACATGCCTTGATAACTTCGTTAAAGAGACATATTATAAAGTTCACAATAAACATAAAAAATATATTTTCTGGTACGAATAGCTCAGTAGCATTTGGTTTGTGTATAAAACAACAGTGAAAAATGTTCAGCTCATCTGAAATGTTATGGCACTTACTTCAAAACAATCTAGAACGTGTTGAGTAGTTTCATTTAGAAGTATTTTCTGCTAAGGTGGCCTCACTAAATTCATGGATGAGCAAATGTTCGTGACAACAGTGAATTGGATGTGAAAACACAACTTTGTAGACATTTGCGAAGATTTGTATATATAGCAGCTAAACAAAACTGTTACAGGAGTTCACCGAGCACCACAGGATAATAGCTTAACTGTATACACCACTTCCATGTTTACAAGAGAACCCCTGTTATCTATGAGTGCTATTTATTTTTGGTTTAATTTTATTTAGTTTGAGCTGAGCCTTTAACCATGTTTCTAATGATTACACCACGGGCTTAACCAGGTTGTGACCAAGCAATTAAATTTACAGTACACAGAACGCTCCAGGTTCCCCGAGTAACTGAGTTAAGAAGGAGATTCTCAGTGGATATAAATAGAGCAGGTTGTGAAATAGACAGTAATGCACATTATCTACATCATGAGACGGCCCAACGCCTTAAACTCCAGTCCAACCTCAGTCACGCCATACTTGTCTTTCAACGGTCAAAAATCTGTTCACCCGGATGACACATCTACCTGGCAACTGAACACCTTGTCACGTTTGCAGAGGAGCACAAGAGAACATAACTCAGAAAGGGCACTTGGGAGGGCCAGACTAGGCCTAGAGGTTAGATGGCCCCAGAGTTGCTGAGCTTCTCTTTACACACCTTATGAATGATGCATGGCTGGAGTTTGGTATGGTGTGGGGAGAGAGAGGGAGTGAGAGACAGCAGTCATGGAAGCAAATAAGCATTGATCAAGGGCGCTACAATTACACTGACCTCAGCTAGTTCCTTCCAGTGGGTGCCCCCAGGAGCAGAGGAAATGGCCTTAGCCGGATGAAAAGGTCCTGATGTGTGTGTGTGTTAAGCGAAGGGAATACTTATACTGTAACTTTGGAATTTTTCTTTTCCCTGTTTAAATTCAGAGTTTTCAGATCAAGATTCATATGTCACAGCTTATTTTATTTCTGAAAAACATTAATGTTTTTTAATCCGGCAGCACCAACATGGTATGGTAATGCCTAAAATGGGACTTGAGTAGGTGACAGGGATGAAGTAGGATGGGGGGGACAGGGGGGGTTGGTGAGAGAGAGAGTGAGGTGTGAGATAAAAGGGAAGGATGGGAGGAATGCAAGAGGGAAGAGGAAAGGTGATACGGTGGGCTGGGGAGCCGACAGATTGATGGATGGCTTCGCTGCAGATGGATACTGAGCAGAAACAGAGCTGCAAAAACACACTTTGGCATACTCACACTCACACACACACACACACACACACACGCACGCACACACACCTAAATCCACTCATGCACGCACATTAAGGATACCATTATGAAAAGACTTACAAATTGGTGCGTACACACACATGTGAAAACAATCACACTGGCACATAAACAGTCAGACACTATAATCCAGAAGTGGAATTCAGGTGCAGACATTTAACCCATAACGCTTAATTTCTCTCCTTCTCTATTATGCACACACACATTATTAATGTGCGTCATGCAGCACAGGGTAGTGCACTGACTAATAACTGTAAACAAGTATCACCATGGGGCCTATCACGCAGCCCAGTAATGGTTATTACCATCATCGCTCTTCCTATGATTATCTAGGGCTGTCGTTAGCTGGAACGTAATTCCCAGCCAAATGTACCACTGGCATTACGGAAGTACACTAGACCCCTCTCCATTTCGCTCATTTACATCCCAAGCACATCTGCTCACAAGGTGTCACCACCACGCATTAAAGGTTTCAAGCTGATTTTCTGTCAAACAAAAAAAAAATATTGCTTGGCTTGATTTATCTGTAACAAGCAGCCACTTCCTCGGCAAGACTGGAATGCTCACATCTGTTTATGTGTTGTAGTGTGGTGCTGGCAACTGTGCAAGCTGAGAGTACAATAACCTCATGGGGAGCAATGGCTTGTGGGTTGTAAGTGCCACAGACATGTGTATACTAACAAATCAAAAAACAAGTGTGAAACTCTGATGCATCTTATTTTGAGATTGAACAATCAGTGAAATCTGTCTCCGATCAAGAAACACAGTCCATGTTTGGTTGGCGTTCGTGTGTATCTGGGTCTGGGTGTCTGTTTGAAATTAGAGCTCCTTTTAAGTGTTATATATCTTTATCCACTAATATAAAACAATCTTTTTTAGGTCTTTAAAGAATGTGTCAGTAGCTTTTCACTTTACAGTCCTTCAAACTAGCAAAGCTGTAGGTCAGTGGGAGGAGGAAAACATGATTTATCTTTTTTCTTCTCGCTTTTTTTCTCCAATATGCCATCCTGACAATCCGAGAGATTTTATCAGTGCTTCTTTTCAGTTTATTTTGTCCTTGGACTTGGAGGATAGACATTATTCCTTTCATTAGTCAGGGCATCAATGCCTCTGCACAACCTGGCCTGATCAATACTTATGTTGTGTGATGATGTGCTAAGAGCAAGGTGTTTGAATGCACAAGTACATTGGTGAGTGATCGGGTTTCTAACCAGATGCATGTATGTATCATTATAACACAGGTACACAGCCATGCCAAGAGGGTTGTGATGTGCAAGACAATTGCTGCAGTTGAGACATGTATTTGTTTACAAATGCAATAATATGATGACAGTTGGTTTACATGGTGGCTGTCAAAAATGACCAGATAAGATGTCCAGTTTAAATTTGCAGTTATATTTGCACTTTGTTGGTTTATCACTGTGATTTTGTACTGAAGCAGTTTTATCAGTGTACTACTAGTGGACTTACTGACACATTTAGATACATAGAGTTTATTAAGGGATGCAAATTATTTGATATAAAAGTACACCTGCCAAGGGATCCTTGTTTTTAAAATTGAAGGTTTTTCTTACCAATAATGTGTTTTGTTGTGCATGTTTGAGGTACATATGTAAAGTAGTGTCATAGTTTGTATAAGCTACTTCATTGTTTGTGTATGTATAAAGGCAGAGGTACTCAACACGCTGTATATGAATGGATACATCCATAAGGAGTTATGTTTTCAATAAAAATTCTAACAATTAAAACTCAAACAGAGCACACACAGTGGACTTCAGCAGGGGATCAAGTGGAAAGTAACTTGCATCAGGGCACTTAAAAATACACAGAGCAGTCTACTGTTTTTCCATTCAATATGAAGCCTCAAGCTGTGTTCATGATTTGTTCTACGACAGGTGTGACCATTACTGGCCCCTTTTCAAGCTTTGCTGAAACACCTTCTTCTTTGTTGCAGCTTGGGACCATGTTTTCCCGCTTTAATCAAGAAATGAATGGCCCTCTGGTCGCAGAGGCCCAGATAATAAAGTCTTTCACAATAAATTAACAAACATAACAGTGAACGGTTAGAGTGAATTATGGAAATTGCATCATGCATAGTATGCTAATGCTGTATATATATATATATATATATATATATATATATATAGTGCGATATTTAATGTTATCCAATGTGACAAACAAACCTTCAAAGCAAAGCAGGGCATACAACTGATATGCATGTGTTCTATTAGACTGTGTTGATTTGAGGAAAATGTTTTGCTTCTGCAGGGATGTCAGGGTCAGCTACAGAAATGTTATTGTGCTGGGAGTGATTCTTCAGCAGAGTTAATGTCTGGCAAACTTTGGGCTTTAATGCAGTTCTTGTGGTTCTGCTTCCTCCAACGAAGTTAGTGGAAAGCAACAGAAGAAATGGGACAGCTCAAGGAAACCCAACAACGGCTATAAGCTGGACTAGATCCCACAACAATACAAACCCACGCTAATAACTCCTTGTCACTGAACCACTCTGCCTTTCTCTGCCGCAGAATTTGTTTCATCTATATTTTCTTGGACACTTCTGATGTCTTGTTCCTTTGAGGAATAGTGGACAGACGACTGCATGCAGTTGATTAAGCTTCAGAAATGTCCTCGCTGAACATGATGAAGGCAAGGACATATTTCATATTCATTAATCAATGCTTTCAATGTTGTGACAAAAGACACCGTTTCAGCCTACAACTAATGCTGTGTTGAATAATCAATGGTTATACTTACCCAAACGTGTTGCTGCTTTGAGACCATTAGCTTTTCTTCACTAAGCTGAATCTTCTTGCCTTCAGAAGACCCTCAGCTTTAGGTGATAAGCCTTCACTGCAATTTGTTCAATTTAGAGCTACAAATTTACTCCGACATAAAAAGCCTATGTTAGTGCTGAGGTTTTTTCTACTCACTGTGAAAAACAGGTGAAAACAAGCTTCCTGAAAGTTGGGTGCGGTGCTCTACTTTTAATTTACCCTGTACTTTCCCTTTTAGAAGAGAGAAAGTGTAGTGATATCTAAGCTTGAGATGTAAATTCCCATCTGCACTTTTTCCCTTTGTGCTACTATATGTACACAAGCATTACAGCTTACCCTTCTCTTTGCATTCATCCACTCTACAGTCATAGCAGGCTCACTTTGTAATGGATTAAAACAGCAAGTGAACCAGAAGCAACACTTACTCAAGATGATGAATAACAATACTTTCTACTTGACATAAACACACAAGATAAAATTAATTGCTTATATGAACAAGCCCCCAAGAGGCAGAGAAACACCAAAGACCCATTATTGGACCATAGTGGCAACATGAAACACATGGTTGGTTTGTTTTGCTCAGCGTACATGCACTTTTGTCTGTTGCTGATTCACACGTTCACATGTACACAGATGCAGAATTCTGCACACATAAATGCAGAAGATAAATGCACTATGATGCGCAAAGTTATACTTACAGTTTCAATTACTCATTGTTGGGTTGTTGATTGTGTTGCATTTACTTTTAGCCAATGCACACTGTGAATGAACAACTGATTCTCAGCTGTAAAAAGGATTCAGCTACTGCAACTAAGTCACTGCATATCATTACACTTACATGAACATTAGATTTTAGTCAACAGTATCAACAAGCTTCAAATCATAGGGAAGATGTTGGGGTGGTGGAGCTTTAGCATGAAGGCAGAGTTGTAAAAACTGTTACAAAAGCCATCCTGGGTGAATATGATCCGAAGTCAGTCAGTCTGGTAGCAGGATCAGTTGTAAGATGATGATGATGCACAAATAAAACAGCAGGTGCCTGATGCAGCTTCACTACTCTACCTGAACTTAGACAATGCTCTGTGGGTTTTTATATATTTATATAAAAAAAAGTAATAAACACTAAAAGCCATGATAATCACCATCTGTAGGATCAATCAACACTCTCTCTGGATGCTAATTAAGAACCCCATTCCATTAAGGAGGTCGACTTAAAGTGAACTCTCCTCCTGCCAGCTTAGGTCGTAAAACCCAGACAAACAGACAGACTCTTTTCTCACCATCTCGGCATTCTCAGTAAACAATTTTTGGGATGTAGATAGGATAACTATGTGCTTTAATTGAAATGATAATGTTAACAGGAAAAATAACATATATGGCAACAATGTCCTTAATAAGGGCCGTTCACCATCCTGGTTTCTGAGTCTTTCAACCCAAGGCTTCAGTTTAGCCAAACAGAAGTGTGGCATGACTAAAACCCAGATGGGCCAAAGAGTTCTTTGTTGACAACCTCTACTGACCACCTCTCACTGCACACTGTTGTCTATACATACTCTGCAAATGGGGTTTAAAAGCTCTTTTAATAATATATTATAGCATTTCCACCTCTTTGGCAGTAGAATCTGTAAGATGGCAGTGTTCTGTCAGTCACAGCTCCAGTCACTGATCGCACTATACAAAACAGACTGTAAATAATACAATAAACATTTTTATGACAGAGATTGTTCCAACTCCTCTGTGAGCTTAAGTCTTTTGTATCTAAGTCTTTGCCTAGAAATGCATTTCCATCCCCTGTTTGCTATAGTACTTTATCTATAATCAAACATATGATTGGTCACTCCTTGTTAGCTTAGTGAAACAATTTGACATGCAATACCTGTCCTGGCCAAGACATGTATACAGACTTTTTCTTTTTTGCAGCTGTTGCACCAACTTGCCTTTCACACCACCTGCAACCATTTAGAAAAGAGAAACCGATGAAGCCTTTAGTAATGGTGCATACGAGCGGTAAAGGAGTGCTTTTGTGGAAGTTTGTATGTCAGTGTATTTGTGTATGTACATTCCATTGTGTGATATTGCAGTGTGCACACTTCTTTATCTGTTTGTTTGATTGATTATCCTGCAGGCTCTCAGCACCTTTATACTTTCCAATCCATCACTCTCTACTCTCTCTCTCTCTCACACACACACACACACACACAAGCCATATAGGGGGTGAAGGAGGCCCAGCTAACAGCATATTAGCCACCTGTGGGCATGCCAAGTGCTCTGTAAATACCCAGGGGGAGAGGGGATGAGCCGTGGCGCCCTGTCAACCCTAATCTAGGAAGACACCTAATCTCCCCAATCCCCCAAGGAGCCTTCTCCATCACTCCCAGGTGGATAGGAATACTATGTGAAGGAGCGCCATGAAATATCATGGATAGTCTGGGCCAAAACACACGACAAAGGCCAGATCTGAGGATTAATTAAGAGCTACTGTCAGTGGGTATTCTTTGGATTACACTGGGATGAGTCTCATTTTTTGAAGAGCGACATTAATCAGATATGCTGAAGGTCTAAACATTTGGCTGAAGAGATGGATCTTTTCTTGTTCATAAAACCTGAAATAATCTCTTGCTGTTTAACCAAATCAACTATCCTCACATTTTTATCTTTATCACATCGAGGCGACTAAGACCAAGCATTTCATACATTTTAGCAAACTGCCATTTTCACTGGCTGTACTGAGGTAAAGGAAGATATTCTATTGTAATTATAAAATATTGTAATATTTCAATTACTAGTGATCTGTAATTATTTTGTTATTTTATTTTATTTATATAAATACTTTTTCATGGTTACCCTTGTGAACTGATATTGTAGGAGTAATTGTATAAAAAGATAGGGAGACATGTCATCCCCATAAATTTCAACGAAACCATTTGTTGGTCTCATTTAACTCTATCAAGAGTCGTTCATGTGATATCTTATTTTGAATACAAACATTTCACCTGACTGGTATAAACAGAAAATAGTCTGAGCACTTGTTCATCAGAATGTGTGCATCAGAACACAAATACTGAAGGGACCTTCAGTGGTTACTTAACTTAGTGGCATTATTTCTTTCTTTTTGTTGATGACACAGAATGGAAATATACCAAGAACAGTGTTGGGAGAAGGGGTCTTTAGGAGTCTTCAGAGTGTTTTAATGTTGCAATCCATCTGATGGTCTTATCTGGCCCCCATAGTGAGTGCTAATGCAGCTAGGAAAGCCCTAATAACTAATTTAAATGTAATGTAAATGCTCTGTATAGCACCTTTCTAGTCTTTTCGACCACTCAAAGCGCTTTTACACTACTTCGCATTCACCATTCACACACTGAGCCTAAGTGCTCAAACAGAAACTAACATTCATACACTGGCGGAACAATACGGGCAGATACGGGGTTCAGAATCTTGCCCAATGACACTTCGACATGCAGCCTGGAGAAGATGGGGATTGAACTGCCGACCTTCCGATGAACGGGCAAACCACTCTACCTCCTGAGCTACAGCCAGGTTTTGTAACAGACATGGTGTGGGGTCAAATCCTGCTTTTGTTCAAAAATAAATTTTAATGCACCAGGAAACAAGGAACTTTCATGTTCTCATGTGACCTTGGCAAGCAGCTTCTTTAATCAGTGGACTGGAATTATGATGTTCTTAATCATTTATTTATAGAGTTTGCTTTTACCTTTAGTTGAATTAATCAAACAGTTATGTATACTACATGCTGTAATTGGTGAAGACTGTAATTGTAGCAGGTGAAGCAGTTTTCAGTGAACCTCTCCCCAAAAGATGGCAATTACGTCCTTGGCTCATATGGAAGTATTTCAGCAAGAGTCTGGGTTGGAGAAGGAATAGGAGGTAGTGTTAGAGACAATAAATAATAAATTCCTCTGAATCTGATCCTTGTACTGTCACGCCTCCAACACTTAGAATCAGATATGGTCTGCAAGGACGGACGTTTAATAATTCAATTGGCTGCTACTGAAGGACATCTAAACACTTTCATCTGGTTGGGGGATTCTGTTGAAATGGCTGGCCAGAATCAAGTAGTGGGGAGCTCTGGTTTGTACTGGAACAAGCACTTTTCTGTGGAAGTGGGTCTTAGCTGAACCTCCACCCTAATCCAGTTACTCAGACCCATGCGTTACTAATAGCGAAGCTGCACTTCAAATAGCATTTGAAAGGTGTTTGGGGGAGGGGAGAAAAAACAACAGCTAATTTGCATTTTTCAAGCACCGCTCTGGCAGGTGGAGTGCTAATGAACAATTCTATGATCCATTAATAGCTATCTCATTTCAATATGGCCGTCATCACAAAGTGGCACTTGAGTTTGCATGTTTGTGTGGCTCCATCATAAGGGTTAATGGAGACAATGGTACTAATCAGTCCAAAGCAAACAGCTCCCCTCCAGTTTAAATTCACCAGCGACCAATCAGATATGTCAATATGACATATTGGGGTTCCTAGTTTAAATATATCATTATGCATCAATGTCATAACAACAGCCTTGAGTGCAATGCTTAACATGTAAAGAAAAAAAGAGGTACTTTTCAAATTATTTTTTGTTTTTATTTTACTAAAGCCACATGTTCACACGGTCAGAATATTTTGTCAAACCTCAGTGCATATCACGTTCACTCTCCCCATTCATGTATCCCATGTGAACCAATGCAGCACATTACATTCCTCTTATCTTACATAATGTTCCTCAGCGCCAGTGCTCTTCCTGTCCCCTCTCCCTGTGGTATGGCACGTTGACAATTAGACCAAACGATATCTATTCTCTGCCTGCCATGTAGGCTACCTCTTAACCAGTATTGAGGATTGAGACATCAGGGAGGATTACAAGGTGAGCTGATAATGGCACTTACAAAGCATGAGAAACACACCTAGGTATCTTGTTGCTAAACATAAAGGGACAGTGCGGAGACACACTGGCCCAGCATTGACCTTATTAGGTAAGCTCCAGTCAAGAGCCAGATGGCAAGAGGTGAAAAAGAAGGCGACTGGTGAAAAGATGGTGAATAGTGATGTTTAACAAAGGAAAGTGTTAGATGTTATTTGCTCTTTGGCAAATCAAATGGGTAGAAACTACATCTTCATCATAACAGTAACCTTCTTCTGTACAGCAAACATGGTTTCCATATTATCAAAATAACTGTCATGTGAGTATGTTCCATCTGTGCAGAATGTACACATTTATCAAATTCTAATGATTGGCCAATGGTTTGTAGGTACAGTATTCACTTAAAGGATGCTTTTATCATGATAACATGTCAGCTGTCTCATGCTTCGACAACATCATCCCGTCATCATGTCTGTGGCAACAATTTAAGTGAAGTCACTCAACACAATAACCAATGAAGTCATTATCAAAGAGTGAAAATACCTGTTTTATCAAGTTCTGGAGTTGACCTTTGTCATAAATAATAGACTAATAATAGAGCTTAATGACTTATACAGCCATTAAGCTCTAAGTTAGATTGACAATGCCAGGTTATCACTGTAATTGCACCACAGTTGAGCACTGTATGCATTTCTGCCTCATACGGTGAACATAGATTTATGTCAGGGCCATAATATAAACACATGACAGGGGGTACGCCTTAATGAGTCAACATGGAGAGCTGTTAACTGTGTGGTCCTGAATGATTTAGTCATGGTGAAGATTATGGCCAGTCATGATGAAATATTACTCAAGACATGTAACAGTTCATTTCAGTTCATCATTTTGTTGGTTTACCCTATTGTTTCCGTTTGTCTCTGATCAACCTATATTTTTTTCTCTGTATGTTCCAATTTTACATCATTACAGTAAACATATACAGCGTATACAAGTGAATATATTCAAATTAATAATTAAGTAAACAAAATAGATAAATGCATAGTGACAGATCAGTATCAAGAAAAAGAAAATGATCATGACAGTAAATAGGAAATACACAGTATGTATAAAGGGGATGTGATAGGCAATGCATAGGCTTCCCATCCAATTTCTCCATTTGGGAATTAAAACAGCATCAATGCCCACAGTGAATAGACTAGATTTTCTGCTTCACTATCCTTCCTCTCGGCTCTGTGGTAAATACTTGAATGAGGTCCCAGTGTTAGTCATGTGTCCCCTCCAACCCGATGCGCAGTGATATGCAAAATGGCACTGATCTACTCAGGAGACAAAAAAGGGGACAAAGCAAATGTCAAACTGTTTTCCTCTGAACTGGGATTGGGAGTGGGGGTGCAGGAGTGGGGGTATGTTGGTGTCATGGGGAGGTTATGTTAAATTTCTGTGTGTCTGTGTGCTGGCAAGGGCTTAAATATGCAAGCAGATGTGCGTAAACACACGTTAGTGTACTTATGCATGCGTGTTTGTATGAGCAATTATCAGCTTCATCAGACATTACCTTTGTTACTCTCTGCCCCTGTCGCCCTACCATCCCCGCAAACACACACGCACAAGTCTCACAAGGCTTGATACTTAAGGCATGGCATGGGGGAAGGAGTGTCTGGTGTTACTGTGGGGCCCTAAGCCTGTTAATGATGCCGGCCACCAGAAGCCCCACAGATGGCTAATCTAACTATTGTCTTCCCCACCTAGCCCCTTAGAGCAAGCTCCCTTCCCATTGCCCCCCCCCCATGCAGCATGCTACTGTTTACCCCTATTCTAACCAAGTCTAATCCTGTTTAGCAACATTCTCAGAACTCTGAATGGCCTTTCCCCCGCACCCTCTCCCCTCTCCTTTTTCTCTCCACTCCTCTTTTGTTTTTTCAAATGATAAAACGGGACGGCTGGGTGAAGAGGGGCCACAGTTATCCTCACTTGTGTAGAAGGAGAGATAGGGCCACTGGGGAAGGGGGGGATTGAATAAAAGCACGAAGAAGGGTGGGAAGACCTTGGAATGTTCAGGGTTTCTTTCAAGGCGAGTTCATGCCCCGGCTAATTAACGATTATGCTTCATAGTTCTTGCATTCACTAATATGCTGGGATGATGGATATGGTGCTGACATCTTCAGCCTCCTGATGCTGCACCCGGAGCCTCATCTCTTTTTTCTCGCATAGTCTGTCACTCTAAGTCTGCTGTGTCAATCTGGGCCCCAGTCTGGCTGACTGATATACCCAGAATTCCTTCCCCTGTATCTGGAGGGAGATGTCTTTGTGTGAGGACAGCATTGTATGTGGCACATGAAGAGGCCTAACATTTAAATCAATTGCTCCTCAGCACACATATGCATAACTAGATGAGTACACACACACACACACACACACACACACTGGCTGTCTATAACCTCTACCAAAGTGGGAATGTCACAAAGCAGCCTAGAGAGGATCAGTAGATTGGGCCTGTGTGTTCACGTTGCCCTCTCTGGTAGTCTTTTCACTTTTGTTTCCATACGTATCAAAGCATTTTTCTGTTCTTTTGCCTAGCCTGCTAATATGACACATTGCCATTTATACTGATTTGAATAAGTGGATAAGGGGCACAAAGGCCCACACAGAAAAGGGAATGACTTGAAACTCTTTCATCGCCTGCTGAAAAGGACATTGTTACTGTCCGACCTCACCGCTGAGTTCCAGAGGCGTTTGAACAGCATAGGGAGATTACAGGCGACGAAAGAATCCACTTAACGCATTTTGTTTTGTATTTTTATCTTTTCTTCTCCTATTTGCTCAGCGGTGTGCGTATAAAAAGGAGAAATTATACGCAAATGGGATTGCTGTCTATCTGTTGCACCCAGGTATTGGCAAGCTATGACTTCAAAGGCCACCCGAGTGCTTTGAAGTGTAGTGAAGAGAGACACCTGTTTTTTTCTTGTTGTAATAATTGTTCAACACACTGATACTTAACACCCCGCCGAATGACAGGCTTGGATTCTATGAACATGACAATCGGTCTGGGTCACAAAATCCTCATATCCAATGACACAGCAGAGGGAAAAACGCCAGGAACACCAAATGATACCTTACCGAGGGGATTTTTAAAAGGTAACTCCCCAAGTACTGGCGACTGTAGATAGGTACTCATCAAATGTGTGTTCAGCTACAGACTGTGACCTAACATTTACATGCATTTGATTCATTCACTGGAATCTAATGGTTTTAGTTGTTTAATGCACTAATGCAGTGCCATTTTCCCTTTAAAAGTATTATGAGAGGCAGTTCAGGTATTTAAGAAAACCTATTATCAGCCTACACGGCTTCTGTCTTTGCATGTATTTCATATCACTCTTAAATATTCAAAGGTGAGGCAACTTTGTCATTAAAGGGTTTTCTATGTGAAAATAAGGGAAGGACGCGGCAGAGAGGGTCTGCCTCACTTAATCTGTAGCCATACCTGTGACTTCTCAACCTTGCTTGTAAAGATGAATATAAAAAGTTATTATGTTTCTGACCTCATGCCAAGCAAATGCACCCTCCTCTCTTAATTGAAAACTCTCAAGGCATTTCTCACATGCCTTCTTCTATCTCCTTGCCTCATCTCCTTTTCATACGATGTATGCTTTTATCCAAAGGACATTAGAGTGCATGCACTTTTAGTATGGGTGGCATGTGTTCAGATTGGAACACTGCAAGTATTAAACCTTTTCTTCTCATCTTTCCATCTCTCACTTGTTTGCTTCCATAGAACCCTAAATCAGAGAGACCTTTACCAAAATTGTCTTTACAGATATGGTTAGTGTTGGGGATACGTTAACCATATATTACCACATTATATAAAACAAATATTTAGAAATTTGTCATGAAAAATGCGCTAGCAAAACATTTTCTGCTTCCACTTAAAGCAGACACAAAGCAACAGTAGCATTCAATTGGTGTCATGGTCACTGTATCCAAGACCAACATTCATTCTGCTGCTGAGACTCAACCATACAGTTAATTGGCCAGCTCGCAAACAAAAACAATGACCTTGGATGATAATCCTCTGTGATTCTGGAACCACAAGCATCACCTTTCTGAGCATTAAAACCATTTGAAATATTCAGAATCGATATCAAAACATCGATACTTTTAACAACACTAGTAAGGCATCAGTCGTATTTATCACTGAAATGAGAAAAATTGTCGGGAATGGTTTAACGTGATTGTATTAAAGAGGTGTATGTGTGGTTTTCTGTCAATAAAAAAAAAACAAAACATAAAAACAATGGAATACAATGCTGTTCAAAGTAATGTTAAACATACAGTACATCATGCAACACTCTTATTATTTGAACGGGAATATACAGTTTAACGTACAACTTAAAATAGGAGCGAATATAAACAGAACAGCTGTAGTTAATACTCCTAGTATCTGCCTAGCATGCATTGAGCGATAAATTTTCTAAAAGGATCTATTTGAACAGTAGCCTCAGAAACAGACATATAACCAAACATATCCACCATGAAGTACACCTGATATCTAAAGAGAAAGGGTTCCTTGGCTGATTAAATACAAAGCTTTAAAAATTTTTAAAAAAAAACATTCCTTCTGTCTTTGACACACAACAAGTAGCTAAAACACATTACTATAGCACACAACATAAGGAGCACAATGACGACCTTTCTCCTGAAGTACTGTTGTGATGACGTCACTGATTCACTCGACCTGACCACTATCTCACTGCCTCAACTGAGGAACACAAAGGTGCAAGACAAACAGAACTTGATATCTGACTTCAAGAATGAATATAAACAAAGTCAAAATAAGTTTAGTCTTTTGCATTTTTCTCATTTGTTGTTTTTTTATATTTTGAGACATTCTGCTCATTCTGAAATTTCATGAGGCCAATCAGCCATTACACTGAAAACGGCAGGCCAGGAGCATCAGAAGCATGAATCTACAATGTGGTTTCCAATCTGAGCAATAAGGCTCCAGCACAAAGAGAAGCTCTGTTCCCCCACTGATGAGCCAGCACAAACTGCCAGTCCCCACACTGAATCATTTCCCTAGTAAATGTCCTTCACCATCGGCTTTTATGCAGCACAGCTTCCTCGCCCAGACTTCAGGCACTGTAAATGGCAAGCAGGGTCAGAGTAATTGAAATCATTAATCGTGTTTTATTCCACTTTGGGGCAAAGTAAGCTTGAATTGGAAAGAGGTAGGTAATGGCTTTGGATAATGTACCAGTTTTTGAGGGAAACGAATGAAACATTATTGAGTTGTATACACTATTGAGTTTCAAAGGTGGAATAGTTGTAGATCATGTACTATAATGCTGTCATAGTAAAATCCTTGATTTATCTTTTGGAATTAATGTCATACAGTATTTATTTATTAAAACCAAAAAGACAGAAGAACACAGACACCCTCTACACACTCACATACACCTTGATATATCTTGTTATCAATGTAAAAATGTAAAGCAAAAGCAAATTACCTCCCCCCCTCTGCCCCAAAAAAGAAAAAAAAACATTTGATTGATAAATTGATATGTGTACTTACTGATCCTATCAATAACAAATGAAGAATATGACAAAGCTTCAAGTGTGTTTTCATTTTTAGAAACAGACGATCAGTATTACAAATAAATTAATTCTATATTGCATTTTCTAAACGTTTCACACATTAAGCAGATGTGTTCTACAAGCTGACACTCCCTGTCACTGTCACATCCCACTCAACTTCTGAACTTTTGTACAGAGGTAACACACAGGTAACAAGCTAAAATAAAGAAACCATAATTCTCTGACATGTTTTTTCTTGTTGGCTAATCTAATCGCACGTAACCTTATGTCACTTCCCAGGGGCCACGGCAGTAACTACTATCACATGTCTGGACCAGACAGGGCTTAAGTTCAAAGGTGACTGTCTACTTGATTGCATGTCCATAGAACAGAGCACCCTGGGGTGCAAGGGCACAACACGTCCTGTACCCCCATGGCAGCTGAATGGTATGCTGACCTCTGGCGCCATGCTCCCAGTTTGGCTATGACCTCATGATGTTCCCCCACTGGTTCAGACAGGCCAACAATGTCAGCTTGTGTCTGACCTGTCTCCACCTCTCCCTGCTCGAGTTTCAACATCGATAGACACAGTGGATGAGGACTCTAAATATTGGTGGCCTGTTTGTTCTCACGAAAGCTGCTCACCATGCACAAAAGTTTGCTCTGTCCCTGACCATAGCACATGCTCATTATTATCTTTCCCTTCCTTTGCCTGGCCAATCACTTGCATACATGAATAAAACAAAAATATAATTTTTATACAGCTTTTGAAATGTATTGAACATAATGGTTAAGATTGTAATGATTCAAAGAGTGTGTTTTAATTGTGTGTAAATCCTTGTATTTTTACAGCCATGTCTTTTGTAATAATGTATTGCTCAAGGTCTGTCATGTTTCAAATGAAAGGGTATACCACCATTTTTCTCAGCTTGGTTTTGAGCAACATCCCATCATTGTGATGAAGTAAAGCAATGTTTGAAATAAAGCAATTGAATCTTGAATGCCACTCCAACCATAAAAAGTAAAGTCGGTTCACAATCAATTAAGACATACAATTAACACTTCTATGTAAAAACAACTAATCATTGTCTAATTACCCTGACAGAAATATTAACCAAATAGACAAGGCTATTACCTAACAGCAATGAAAACCCGCCTCTGTACTCCAACCAACATGGCTCAGTCTGGGTTCCCCCTACTATAAAGCCCATTGGATGCTCTCAATTCTTGTTCGGGAGTTTGGACCCATGACCAGCAAGTAATACAGATGGGAGGTCATGCAAACATTTCGGTAACTGAAACTGAATATAACCAATATTTTAATGGTTGAATTAAATATGTGTATTAGTGTTGTCATAAATATTCTGAATATTTCAAACAGTTTTAATACTCATTTTCCACAGTATTAATCCTGGAAATGCAATTCTCTAGTACTCATCCCTTGTGATTGGATGCTGGCAAAGAAAACACGCAAGCCCATATGAAAGTGAATGTACATAGTGGTGCTAAAGAGCAAAGCGCCTGCAGGACCGACACGCCATCCTCTAGAAAGCACCAGGAGAGGTTGGAGACTAGGGTTGGGCAGATAGACGATGCCATCGTCCATCGGCGATGGCTGACAAGATAGTCGATGGTTAAGCTGGCATCGTGATTGTGAAATTTTTCACATAATACCGCCATGTGAAAGCAGGTTTTAAAGCCCCCCCCCCCCAGTTTTAACTGCCATTTTTGGTTAACGTTCTTTCTCAAACAGAGAATGTGGGTGTGGTTAATAGTCGGACGTAATATATTACCATGACAACCAAAAACTGACCGGCTGGAGTGTTCGATAACGATATGCTGTGTTAACATCACTACACTGTAAAGTTTAGTAACATTACACTTTACTGTCTGGCAGGAGTAGCTATTACTTACCCATAATAGAAACTAATGTGCGCGTATCAGCTGTTCATCAATCATACAGTCAATGGTTCTGTCATGCACTGCACATGATAACTCCCACTGCTTTTTATGGTGCACTTACTTTACCGCGGGGGTGGGGGGGTGCCTCCGCCAATGCACTGGTAAAACGGCCGTCAGTAGAATACATGTTGCAGACTTTATATAAGACGGTGGCAGATGAAAGTGCGGCGCGTTTTCTGCCATCTGTCCTCCAACACCGCATGCACAAATGCCATTTTGAAAATGAACAGCACACTAAACCAAGAGGAGGAAACTAAAAAATAAAATGAAGACCCTCTGTTAGCTAACTTTCTGCAATAACTATGCTAGCTAACTACACCTGGCAAACTACAACTTAGTTAACTAAACTACAAAGGCAAACCAACAATCAGACACAGAGAGACATACCTACTGTAAGTTCTAAGTAAATGACATGATAAATTGGTTAGCTAGCTTACAACTGTCGGTTTGACGCTCTGACTTAACGAGGCGTGACGGCGTGACAGTTTTTTTTTAAACAAGGCATGACAGTGCGCAAGCTTGGAGAATGACGTATGACTTCTGGAATTACTATAGTCATACATCACAACCCCATTTTAACAACTAAGCAATTTTTGCAACTTTGAGCACAAAATTAAGCTATTTGTCAAAAAATATTTGTCAAACTATGTGGGTAATCAACACTGTAAGGAAATGACTCAGAAAAATATGAAATATCATAGAAATGTCAAAATACACTGGAGGGGGGCTGTAATTACCACAAACATTCGCACCTTCCTCGGAATTCTCTTCTCCCCACACTCAGACACAGACACACAAGAGGCCTACACCTCAGGTAAACACACCGGCTTGCCCTGTCTCTCTCTGTTCCCCCCCTCGCCCGTCTACTCCAATTTCTCCATCAGCAATACGTTTTATAAAGTTGCCTAAAAGACACAGAACTCGTCTTTTTTTCTCCATATGTTTCCACCAGCGATCCGTTATCACGCAAGCAGGTGAGCCGCTTGTGGGCTTCTTAATGACACAGCCTATCAAACTACCGAAATCAACATCTGCACCCTGTGTGTTCACTGCTGCTTTACATGGTCCATGCTTTCCACCACGACTTGTAACGTCATAGGCTACCAAGTTTTTAACCGAGTAAAGTCTGTGTGAGTGAACACATGCACATAAGACGACCGCTATCCCCCGCCCCCTGCGTGCGCGCCACCGATGTCATCGCCCATATAGAATTATGACTTGGTTTTTGTAAAACCTACATTTAATAGCTTTACGGTGAGGCTGGTGTTTTGATCACTGGCTGGAGGCCCAGTGCTCCATCCTTCTGTTCCAAAGCAGGTGGATTGCCTCAGGGCAGGGCAAAGCATGCCTGCACACTGACACTGTGTGGCATGGCTAGGCAAGCTTTAAGCGCTAACTGAAGATGGTATGGGATTGCTTTCCCTCCAATCATGCCAGCTGGTGCACCCGTCCTTATCCGGTTAACGGGCTTGCGACAAGTTAAATTGTGCTCACTCACGGACACACAGGGGACACTAACAGTAAGGTGAGAAACAGAATGACCATTGCTTCTGGAGTGCAGTTTCTTTTTTCATTTGTCTAGATAAGTTTGTTTTCTGTTTTGTGTGTATCTTTGCCAGATAATCTTGTTCAAATATCAGTAACATGGGCATTTGCCACAGATGTATTTACCAACAATTTTATATTATTAAAACGATCTCATACACATGACAACAGCAACCAAAACCTATCCACTTTTCTTTCATGCCTACTTCCATTCCATTCAATCTAAATGTAAATGCTCCGTACTTGTATAGCGCCTTTCTAGTCTTTTCGACCACTCAAAGCGCTTTTACACTACATCTGCATTCACCAGTCACACACATTCATACACTGAGCCTAAGTGCTCAAACGGAAACTAACATTCACACTCATTCATACACTGGTGGCTGTTCCGCCAGGGGCAAATCGGGGTTCAGTATCTTGCCCAAGGACACTTCGACACGCAACCAGGGGGAGCCAGGTCGGAAGGTCGGAACCGCCGACCTTCCGATTAACGGCCAACCCGCTCTACCTCCTGAGCCACAGCCTCCCCTAAATGTGACTGGCTACAAAGTTAAGAGGTACAGAAGCTTTGCTAAAGCCTGCAATAAGATCCGATGATTTTTTTCTGATTCTCACAAATCGTAGGTAGTTATTTTTGTGGTCTTGTTTTGCACTTGACAGAGATCAGAATATCAGTAATCTTTGGATATGTGGTAATAGCACATTTTCAGTTTTCTGTTAATGACTTTGAGTTTCTCTTTTCAGGCATCAAAAAGTGCAATCATCTGTAAGAGTACGTATTTTGACAAGTTGAAAGATACACACAGCTGGCATTTCAAGCAAAGCAAGGTAAATCAGCTACAGGGCTGGTCTTTTACTGTACTTTGTTCAATGTAAAACCTCCTAAAATTGTTCAAAAAATAAGGACTAACATGTAAAAATAAAATCTTCAAAGTCTCAATATCCTTATTCCTATTCTAGATATCCTTAAAATCTGACACGTTTGGACTTCCGTGCTGAAAGGGCAATATTTAGCTCTGCCAACAAATGACTTATGGCCACCATCCTGGTCACGACTTCACGCTACCTCCTCCTTTCAGCCTCTAGAAGTGTCTACTTTATCTAATGTTTGGCTAAGATAAGTCTCCAGTTCCTTCCACAATGTCAAGTGCCGTTCTCATCAGTTTCACTGCAATTTCTCCAGTCATTGAGTCCACTGCCAGTGTTTCTGCCATGTAGCAACATTTTGCAGCGGCGGCCCGCACAGGCTTTTGGTTTGACACGACAGTGAAGACACATCAGCAGGACACACTAGAATCTTTCGGCAACACCAGAGACCTGACAACACGCATCTGAGGAGAGGCAGGGAGAGACGAGTAAGCAGAAAGAGGAAGGCAGATTTAACAAGCTAACGTTAAGTTAGATAGATTTTGGTCTGCCCCAGCTGCTGAAAAAACATCCTAGAGGAAACAGGGATTTCTGACAAGTTTGTATGTTTTTTGTGAGAACAGCTTGCAGCAGAAGCAGTAAAGACTTTTCTATTTCTATTTCTTGGAATATGCCGCGCAGCTTCTCTTGATTTTCTCTCCATTCACTAATTTTCTGTCCTATCCTCTCTTTTTGGAAATGTAGTCTGATTTTACCTGCCATGGCCTTCTGCTGACTCAGACTCACTCCATCAGAAACCATATCAGACAGGCTGACTGGCCAGTCAGAAGGATCAATAGGTGCTGCCTTGATGGACTCACATACTTCAGGATATGTTCTAGTTGATGGGGTGTCTGCAGGCTGCAGTGTATCACCTGCAGGCAAATCCAATCATTCATGCAAATATATATCAATCATTTAGTAAGGATACACACTGATGCATAAATGACACATCAGGCAATAAACACATCTGAAGTATACATTTTAAATAACAGTTGACCAGTACTGTTTAATTAGAGTGAAAAAAGGTAACAAATCAAAGTTTACAATTATTTTGATGGGAATAAGTTATTCTACCTTTATTGTGTCCTGTAGACAACTGTTTACTGTAGATGGTTGCAGTCTAATGTTGATTAGTATTTAGGTTACCTATGTTCCCTTTCTTAATATAGAAATGATATTTATGATTCAATATATTTTATTGCACTTGTTTTAATGTTACCATCATAATGCAAGTATGTAAAAAAACGGTTTAATAATACATAATATTGGTATTTCACTTGAAACTCTCTTAAATGGACCCATAGTTAAGTGTAACATTAGTTCTAGCTCATTTGAAAAAGAAATAGTAGTACGTAGTAACTTAGGCGGCAAAAATTGGCATTTGTTGGTGCAAGCTTATAATAATAATCATATCAGTGTATTATCACACACACACACACACACACACACACACTGTTCACCCTGCACTGCTAATGTCTGGCAAGCGATACGAAGCAAAGTATCTGCTGTGGTCCCACCAGACAAAGTTACAGAGCAGCTTCTTTCCTCGTTAATCCTAGCATCATTATCTAGCATTAGCTGTATTGCTACTTAGCTAGCTAGCTAACGTTCTACAAATGAAACGTCAACGCACAAAACGGCACTTTTTTAATGGTAACAAAAGAGGACATACCTTTATATTGTGTTTCCTTATCCTCCTCCTCTTTTCTCCGTTTTGTCCTTTGCGCACCTGAAGCCTTGGGCCTTTTTATTTTTAAGAAATAACGTGAAAACAGATACCTTCCTCCAGCACTCACCGGATGTTTCAAAACGTCGATAACCTCCACTTTCAGTGCGCACGGCACAGCAGTCAACGTTACAAGTACAGCCAGGCAGGGCAGAAAATTGTGATGAAAAGAGCTCCAAAGATTATATATTCTCTTTCTAAATTTGTTTATTTCTTCATTTGTTACCTTAAGACAGAAAATTAGGATTTTTAGGGCCCGAACACGACCGTGTGAGGTCCCTATTGAATTTGCTAATTTTATATTTTTTTCTGCAAAGTAGGCTCCATTGACAGGGCCTAAACATACTCGAAAACTCACCAAAATTTGCAAACATGTCAGAACTGGTGAAAAATTTCATATTTTATGGGTTTCACGCATGGACGTGGCAAAATAACTCGCTAGCGAAAAATTTTCTGGGGACATGTATCATATCAAGACGCACAAAAAAGCCTCAAGAACCCATACCCTAAAGTCAACAGGAAGTCGGCCATTTTGGATTTTACGGCCATTTTTTGATGATTTACACACATACTTTAACGAACTCCTCCTAGGGATTTAGTCGGATCGACGTCATATTTCTGCTGTGCCTTCTAAAGGCATTGACGATGAAAAGTTGTGCTATTTGCGAGTTTTCGTCAAAGGGCGTGTCTGTGGCGTCGATGATTCGCCATGAAACAGGAAGTTGTTGTAACTTCAGTGTATATGCTCACATCTGGACCAAAGTGTACATGTAGGATGAGAGACCCGCCCTGAACACATGTACATGCCGACATTCACCCACAATCATAGCGCCACCTGCTGGCAACAGGAAGTGACCTTTAACGAAGCAGCCCCCACTGCACGTGTCACCTACGTGCACAAATTTTCTGTGGTACGTGTATCTTGTCCAGAAGCACAAAAAAGCGTGGCGTCAAAGATCAACTCTTCGCCATGACACAGGATGTTGTTGTAACTTCAGTGTACATGCTCACATCTGAACCAAACTTTACGTGCTTGATAACTGTCCCACCCCAAAGACATCTACACGCCAATACCGATTTATATTCATAGCGGCAAGTGCTATGTAGCTCCACATAGGGGACACAGGAAGTGACATATAGCATCTTCATGCGGCGTCGGAACCGCGTTGCAAATTCATAGCCGCACTGGCAGAGCTCCAGAATGTGCAACTCGGCCGGCTCACACCCGGACGCGCTACAAGTGCGAGGGCCCGCCCAACGCTGCTTGCAGCTTTAATTTTTTATTATTATTTTTTTTTTATTTTTTTTTTTCCCTTTGAGGATGAGACCCACCCCCCCCCACCACCACCACCACCACCACCACCACAGGGTGTCGCCTTAGGCGACCACCAAGATGACCTATGCCATGTCTTAAGCCTGCCTTGACCAGCTATGTCTCCTTTAGAAAGACCATATTGCAAGCATATTTTCCCAAATGGCTCACATTTTCTGCACAGTGGTTTGTTTTGTTTAATCCACAGTTAGCAGGTTAAATGACAGTAATCGGAAATAAATGATAACATAACTTTATACAATGGTGTAATAAAATAAATGAAACTTCATTTTAGCTTGATTAAATTCTACAGATTGATGACATGTGTTCTTATTGCCAAATACTCAGTCAGCAAAGTGCTCACAAAACAACTTTCCAACCTCACACAAATTAAGTTTAACTTTCACTGATCTTACGTGAACACAAATTATCTTAAAAATGTGATTAAAAAGACATTCCATCTTTCACAAGGTTACATTTTTTTATGCTTACCGCTGATGAACCCCATCAGATTTTAATGAATTTCCCACAAAGTAATCCAAATAGCCTTTCTTCTGAACAGCAATTATGTGACTAAACCCCTTCCAAGAGGTGTGTGAAACCATTTTGTGGCCTGATTGAAAGCTATTCATCACTGCTGGCATTCTCCTTACTACTGCACCATGCACGTATATGTGTGCCACGTCTCAGTCCTCCACAAAAAGCTTCTTATATTTCAGAACGGAGCATAACAGTGTATGCCTGTATTTACTGCTCACAGAAAGTTAAAGGCCTTTTGGTTCTCATGTGGTAAACATTCAGTACTTGGGGAATAAATACAAACCACAGATTGAGTTACTGTGGATGTGTTGATGGTGACAGTGGAAATTTTCTATTGTATTTATCTCTTTGGTCACACACACTACACATCAAGTTCCAGTCTTCACTGAATGTTGCGTGGTAGAAGTACTATGTTAAAATAAAACACCTGGAAGTTATTATTTTGTGCTGTGTTCAACAGGCCACAGAAACAGAACTAGCTGTAGGCTACAGAAATGTGTACATATACAGCACTCAGGTGAGCATGCTGTCACATTTCATTGAAATGATGGGAAGAGATATACAGCATGTGCCGTATGTTTCCTATTGACTGCATTGATAGTATGCACACTTAATTTCCCCAGTTATGAGTTTGTGTCTGCAGGGAGGATGGTGGAGGAGGACACAGGACAAGAGATCCGTGGAGGAAGGAAAACATGCTCAAGGGAAAGAGCAACATGGTTTTGTAATAAACCTACAGTACGTCCTAATTTCTTACCAGAGCTGAACTCCGTTTTAGCAAACATGACCGCTCTTTGACCTTTGGAGCAGGGGACAGGTGGTGATGAGGATTACAACAAAGGCAACTGATGAGCGAGGGGGGCAAAGGCGTAGGTGATCAAAGATGAGGCAACAAAAGAGGAGTATTGAGAAATTAGCGTCCCTTTTAGAGCTTAGCTGTGTTTTTTATTCTTTCTTATATGGTATAACAAAGAAATATTACCATAATCACCACTTCTCCACTATTATTAAATCAATTCAATACTCCTTCACTGTTCTCAAAGTCCTCTTGTAGGAATGCATGTTTTGTGCTCGTATATATAATGTGTGTGTGTATGTGGTAAGGTTGCTCCTTTGTGAAACACTGTCCGTGTGTGTACGTGAGCGTGTAGAGAATGTTCCTTGGCAAAGGCAATAAAGTCTGGCAATAATCACCAATCCAGTAAGAGGGTGTGTGTTGTGAGTAAAAATCAGCTCAGCCAGTAAGGTAGCACATTATCTCACCTACACACAGTTGCAAGATAACAGTGAGACAGTTGAGCTTTTGACCAGAGGGTCAGCAGTTCAAACCGATTTGGAATGTCTAAACAGGAAGGTGTACGAGATGTCTGTTTGTCTCTCAAACTGAAACTCATCCTGTCATTACTATTTTTCTGCCCGTGAGCAAGGACAGGCGACACTGTAAGTGCTATAACAGTTAGGCTATTGGAACCAGCGGTTCACAGTGCAATCACATGCTCTACGGATGGTCCCATTACCGGAGTTGTGAAGTCGTTCTTCTGACATCAGTGTTTGTTAATGTGCTCTTAAGTCGGAATGTGGAACCAACATGTGCGCTACTACAAAGATGTGTTGGATTAACATTATCAGAGCATATAAACAACACAGATACATCTAGTTCACTCTACATGCACAGCAAATTTACCGTTAAAACCATATTACAAATTACATGTTTGCAAAATATGTATAAGCAATATGTGATTTTGCACAAATCAAAGTTCTGTATACTTCTTTATGTCCTATGTACACTTAATGTCTCTTTTTGCAATAAAGATTCAAAGAGGGAAAAAACATTCTGACTATTCCAACACCACATGAATGCACCATCAGTCGCAGCGAGTAGGAGAAGCTATAGTGGCCGACACGCTGTGTCGTCTCTTGCGCTGAACAATACTTGTGGTTTTCCATATGTCCGAATTTCTTTTCTTTTCTTACTTCTATTAAATCTGTCAACTACTGCTACTAATATTACTAACGTTACTGTTCTTCTTCTTCTTCTTCTTCTTCTTCGTACTTATTCAACGTAGTGACGAATTACATTCTGTAGAGCAGTTTGTCTGTTTAGGCTTCTGTAGAAACAACGGGGCACAACATGGCCACTTCCATATAAGGGGACCCGCAGTGTATGTAATGGCTCATTCTAAGGTAATAAAAACATAAGCGTTCATTATATACGATCTTTAGACACCACTGAAAACATGATTATGGATATTATATAGCATTTCTGTCAATAGATCCTCCTAAATATTACCCGCTGAACCTTTAATGCTTATAGGAAACATCTATCCAATCACTCTTTGACACCTTTCCTTGTTGGTATTTGGTGTTGTTGTTGTAGTTAACTGATTAATTGTAGATGATATTTAAAACAAACTCAATAAGGTCTAGCATAAGGTTTCAAAGAGAGACTTCAGATATATAAACCGTCAGGGGTAAACCCCAAGGTTTGGTGTCAGCCCCTCATATTCTTGTTTTTTTTTATTGTTCATTTGTTTTTTTATGCACAACCTTTTGTCTACATGTTACACCCAAAAATACCAAATGATGTCATGATTTTAACATCCTATCATTCTCTACTAACATTTCTACAACCTTTGGACTGAATCAAGACCCGAAATAGCGGATGTCAGCAGAACAGCAGGTTGAGGATAAATGGATACACCATTATAGTAAAATGCAATTAAATCATTAAAAACATTAACTTAATCAGTTACTACATTTGAGAGAGTACTTTCAACGTATTCTATCAAACTATAAAATGTTACATGTTCCCACATACTTTATATTGACAAAGTGAATTGAATAATGCACCACGTCAGATTTACATTTGAGCTATTGAAGCCATTTTGTAAGGTACATTTGCTGCTTCTTTTCAACTCAATGGTACATAGTGTGCCAGGGGAAGTGATAGCTATTGGATTGTGCTGTGCCGGTGCATGTCTTCCAACTGTCTGCCATGCCTCTCAGCCTATGTGATGGTTTTTACCACATCACACGGGACCAGTGGAGCGTGTATGGTAGGACGTGTGCTTGTATTGTTGTTGTCTAGATTTTTTTAAACCTGCCACTAATCCTTTTTTCTGCTCCCATCAGGGAGGGATGGTGTTCTTATGTCAACACGGCAAAACCGGTATGAAGACATGAAAGTAAACACGAACAGCCAGAGGTATGACCACACACAGTGTCAGTCGCATACAGGCGCATACAGGCACACACAGTGTATGGTCGAGGCGCAACCATCTGAAGGACACACAAAGCGTAATCTGTGTAGTTCAACAAAGATACCTGATGACATCAAAATTCAAAATAACTAAAGTAACTAAAATGTGAATTTTAGCCGAGCCCCTTTTGACTATCATACCACAGTGATTTTTGTAAAAGCTACAGTAGCTAAAAAATCACTGGCTTTGTAATTAAAACGTCTTTGTAATTGCACACCAATATACTGTAACCATCAAGTGTAGGATTAAGAGTAGAAGAAAAGAGCAGAACAAACAGGACATAACTGCTATTAAAATGCTCTCATATCCATTTTCATATAGTCGGACATTTTCTTCCCCTTCTCACAACAACACAATAATACCACTTTACAAATTAGTACATTCTAATCTTATCAGATTAGAAGCTGAATTTGTGAACAGCCTTTGATGTGCATGGCTTTTACTTCACATTTTCCATGTGTTTAATATGACGGCTCTAATGATCTAGAATGTAATGAGAGGTAATTGCCAGCGCTAAGTATGCCTCTATCGAAAGCCTTTATTGTTCTTTATTGGACACCATTTATACCCTGATAGCACACTCTGCTAAATTAGGCTTGATGCAAATCTTTGTTAATGAGCGATATGTGAGCACTGTGTGTTTAGGCTTGTCTCAATACAGCTATTAAACACAATGCTCACTGGTGTAGCATGAGGGCAACAACTATCCTTTAACCGTGAATGTCTGATTAGTTTATTTAAATCCGTGTTTAGTTTAACAGAATGATCGCTTCTCTGTTTACCAGCTGTCCTACATTTTTGCTTTCACAACTGCCCTTCTTAGAAAAAGAGGTCACATTTTACCCAAGATGCATCACGATCTAGCCTTTGTATGACCCCGTCCACCATGATGCGAGTGTCTGGCCATGAGCGGGATCACACATCGGTCACTTTTGTCCAATCAGAATCCTGTGCTGTGACTGGTGCTGAGACTGAGGCCAGTGACGCGATTGGGGGAGCGTCGCAAAGCGAATGCAACAAACAAAATGGAAAAAAAATATTATGGCCAGTCTCTTAATCTGTGAAATCGGACAATGTCCCACTTTTCATCATTCATCTCATTTTATTGGACGCTTTGGCTTTCCCGCTGCGTTTGCTTTACACTCAAACTGCAGTTTTTTTACCCTCCGCCTTTGTTTCGTGACAGCTCTGGGTGACTCGTACTGTTTACAGGTCATTGGCAGTGCAGAGAGGTGAGGCTCAGTCTGTAATGAGTTGACACTTTGTTCCACATAAAAACACCTCACTGGCCTTCGAACCCACACAGCTGCGCAACCCACAAGAATGTTAGCGCATTACCCAACACCCCTCCTTTGCCTCACCTTTGTCTGTCTGCCACCTGACATTAGACTGCTTCACTTTAGCCTTGTTAGAGGTCCTTAGTGAGGTCAAGGGGGTAAAACTGGACACCTGATGGTAGACAGAAATTACTATAATTTGTGTGTGAACAAAACATTTATTTGCCCTCTTGATCTGATTTTGATGGGGTTGTTTTGATCCTACATGGGCGCAAGTTTGTAGAAGTACTATTTTGTCTCCAGGAAATAAAATCTTAGTTTGTATTAATTTGATACACATATGAAGTAGGTTTTTCCAGCCGCTGGAAACTGGTGCAAGTTATCACAGAGATAAAGTTTCCATTTTCCTCTTTCTGGCTATCTTTTTTCTTCATTTTAACAATATTTTTTGCTTTGTTTCATTTGTTGATGTCTTTGGCTTATTTGGGGGGATTATTTTCCGCTGCTTACTGCATAGTGACAATATTTTTTTCTGCTTATTAATTTACAGAAGAGAATTGGCCCATCATTGCCTTCAACAAATCTCCTTGGGTGGCCTGCAGAATGATACGCATGCCTGAATACTAACAGGAAATATAGTAATTATCAGGGGCAAATTTTTCATCGTACTTTTCATTTAAAAGAGAGTTTTGGTTGTTGTTGTTTTTTTTAATCTATTACTGTTGTTATTATTGCTTTTATTTTTGAAAGAATTCTATTGCTAAACTTATTTTCTAACCCTAGTGTAAACACACTAAAAATAACAAAAAACATTCAAGTAACTATTGGTTGTTTCTCTGTTTTTATTTGATAATGAAAATAAATATCCATAAACCTAGAATCAATGACAATAGTGATTTTGGAAATAATTTTCAAGGTAAACAATATGTTGATTTCACAGACAAAATAAAAATGTGTTTTGATGGGGGAAATGGTCATGACAATAATACCATCTTCATTCCATTCTGAATGTTATCGAAAGATTAGTGTGGCCACGTTGCATTTCTCAGATGTACGATATTGACAATTTTGTTGTGGACACACAATAATACTACCCTTTACTAAATTTTCAAGACAGAAAACAAATAGTTTGTCATCATTGCAAAGCTTGAATGAATGTATTTTAACTTGAGCCGTATGTTTGCAATAAGGAGAGATAAACTGGGAATGTGCTCTTTTCAATTCCATCTTCTTTATACGCAGCTGTCTCAAACTTCCTCAAACATGCCAGACTGTTTTCCCCTCCGTAAATCAAGGACAGTGAGGAGGACGAGGTGTGATTGCTTTCACACCCAGGAAATAATCACACCAGACCTGCCACAGCTCTGATTAAGACTGATAAATATCGACAAGCAGTTAATGAGATGTCAGGCAGGAACAAGGCCCTCCCCTTCATGCCTCCTGATGACACCAATGGAGAAGAAAAATGACCTCGACGTGGCAATGTCATGAGCGTATTTCATAAGTGCAAAGCACAAGCTATTAATTACCTTTAGTTGGTGAGCAAGATTATCGATGGTGCAGCTGAGTTATCAAATAAATAGTGGCCAGCAGATGTTTGTTGGCATATTATTACTTTTAATTACGTCAGCTAAACTGAGAATGATTATTGTTCATTTTTGTTCAGCACAATTATATTTTTCCATCAACAGGTTCAGGCAGACATGTAGTCAACAAAAGGCTCCTGCAGGCAGGTCAATTAGCTGATTAAAAGATTATCTTAAATGTTTGTTTCCTATTGACTTTGCTGCTTGCACAACTCAGCGCCAGTCATTGATTGTAGAGTTTAAAACCTATTGATACAATTCAAATAGGTACAGATTAACATTCCCATAGAGATATAATTTATGTTTTTGGTAAGCATAATGACAAAGCACTGTTTTTTTCTGTAAAGTAAACATTCCTGAAGCCTTTTGCAAACACTCCAGAGCATAAAAAGCCCACAAAGAAACATAAGCCTGCTTGATGTCTGCTGAACTCTGATGAGGACACAAGCTCAGCAGGGGGCTGGAAGAGAGAAAATTAATTATCTCACTAAACATTATGTATGCATTACTGTATGTCTGAGCTCTGTTTTCCCGAGTAGCAGGCCTACGTCAGTGCGGTTTCATGCTGGCCATGTGATTTATGCATTACGGTGATGGTATTAACTATGTTTACAGTAAATTAAGGCTTTATCTATCTTAACTGCAGCCACGAGGACATCTTATCTTCCCACAGCAGCATTTTGATGTGCTTGTTCACTGGCATAAGCCGTACCTGAAGGCTACCATACCTCTCACATGTGATAAATTCCCACCAACTGTCCAGCTTTGACCGTGAACTTCAGGTCACCCCATGGTTCCCGGGAGCAGCAGTCCTGTCAAATATTGTTTCCCTGGCAGACATACTCAACCCATCAGACAAAAAAGACCATGCAGCTGCACCCAAACACTTAACAATAGGATGCTTGTTCTGGGGCAGAAAAGGTCGGGTACCCTTTTTGGGGAAGGGGGCGATGTGAGCGGGTGGTCAAATATTTCAGGGGATTTTCACTAGGATAATACTTTGTGATGTTCCTTTGAATGGAAGAGATTGTCTGCAGATTGTGAGACCATTTGATGAAGTGAAAAACTCACTGTTCCACTAAAGAAATATTTATTTACTGTATATAGCTTTTAAAGATTGAGCATTCCTATGTTCTGCACAAAACACTTATGACTACTAACAGTATTTAAGAAAAGTGCTAACCAAGACCTTAAAAGAATGAAAGACTTATTTTATTTCTTAACTTTTCTATTCATTTATTTATAGTCATGACTGGCTAAACGGCCAAGACAAATAAACGGAGAAACATTCCAAAATCGGTGCAACATAATTAATGTATTGTTAATGTAACAGGAATTAATCAAATGCCAAAAACCGTGGGATGTGAAAATCAGTTCAATCAGGTCTGTAAGTGAGTGCATGTGTTGGAAAGATGGTGAGGAGGAGTTGAAGACAAGTATAAAAAAGGAGAGAAAAAAACAGAAGCATGGCGTTGTGAGAAAGTCTGGATTAAGATAATCAAATGGGAAATATATTAGCAGTGTCATAATGGACAGCAACATAATGCAACAGCAACAAGATGTGATGTATGACACATTGAAACGGACACTTCACAGGTGACCATTGGAAATGCAGTTTAAAGAAATGACAGATTTTGAAACTCTTATAAGCAAAACTCTGAGATGATTCATATCGTGCATATTGCTTATTTTTTGGAGTATTTTTTGTTTGTGTGTGTGTTTCGTCAGACCCTTAACTAAAGAAAAAAACAAAGGTACAGACAAACACACACACGGACACACACACACACACACACACACACACACACACACACAGAGACACAGACATACTTCTTTGTTGAAAGTATTTGCCAATTAGCAAGTTGCGGGGTTGGAGTGGTAATTAGGCTTTCCAGTCGGCTGGTGTCTGTGTACAGCTTAGCTGAGACAGGTCCGAAGCTAAACGCCTCCCTATTTGTCCAGCAATTATGTCAGGTCCCCGTGTCACAGTACAGACGTGACCAATTAGCTGTGCCAAGCTAAAGTGAAAGAAAGGGATTATGGCAGTAGAGATGGGAAAGGATGAAAAAGCAGACAGAACTCTTGCATGGGAGAGTTGGTTGGGAGTGTAAAATAAGGGGGAGAGTAAGACATAATCTGTAGGGACTAAGAGAGAATAGAGAGAGAGAGAAAGTTTTGCTTTGGGAAGGAGTGGGTAAGGAGGGTATAAGTAAGCGGATATCTTTTTTTTTCCTATTGCTACATTATCATGTTTTGCATTGATCCTCGTCCTGACTGACATGTGGCTAAGACATGCAAATAGCAATATTTATGTTAATGCCGCCTCACTGACCAAGTACGAATAAGAACTTTATCTTTATTGGCGTCACAATAATTCTCCCTTACATTTTATGACATATTTGGATGAAACAGGCCTGCATACAATCAATATTCTCACTGCTTGGAGTAATGTGAGACTATGTCAATGGCTGTAGGAAAGTAAACAGTGCTCTAGTTCATCTTGGCATTGGTCCATATTTATACTACGTTTTTGATACTGAAGGAGAACCCTCTATCTGAGCTAATGAAAATATCTCAAAACTATGATATGGTCTACGCTCTGTCTCAGGATACATACAGTAGCCCTGGTTAATTTTCTTGACAGTGGATTTTGAAGTTTCCTCTGAAAAAAAATGGAAAAAATAGAAATTGGTTACGACACCAAATGACAGTAGAAGGTAGAACAAAATTAGTCTCCATGAAAGGCTGCTGGACCTTTAATATGTATCAAGTGAGTCCATCATCTGACAACAGCAGTGGAAAACAAGAAGCCGTCAAAGTTGGGGAGATCTGAGAATTTATTCTGCCTGTTGTAACATAATAAAGAACCCACATAATCCTCTGATGAAACTTCTCAGAGCGCATCTAGGGGGGAGGGTTTTGAAAATATCTGCTCTACCCAGACACCGAGACCACCCGATCCAAGGCTCTATATTTAATTGGACAGGGAAAGGGAGAAGAGGGGAGCCAGGGGACAAGGCGAGGAGCGGATGAGGTAGAATCTATGATCTGAGCATCTTCCCTTTTTTTGCTGGAAAAACAAGGCTGTTGGATCAGTGCCTGCAGAGATGAGTGGAGCTCAGATAAATTAGTGGGCTTGAAAGACAACATGGGGTGCTTTAGAGTGGCATGGTATTGACATAGCTCTTCTGTAGACTGCAAACTTTTTGATATGATTGTGACAACAAGTCTTGCAAACTTGTAACTTTTGGGAATTGATCTGATTTGGAATAACAATGCTATATTTTGGTATTCCTCTGGACAGATGTGCAAGTTAACTCATGATTTTCACAGCTATATTTGGCAAACTACTTTAGAATAGCGGTCTTTCACTTGCAGTAACAACAATAATGGCAAGCGACTTAGCAACTAAAGAAGCATTAGAAATAGATGAACTCTGGGCAACTTCTCGCAAGGATCAATATCCATTCATCAGGTGCCTGAAGCTATATAGTGGAAAGGCGGCATTACAAAAATAGTTTTTTACAGACAGTGTTACTCTTAATATCCTCAGGCTTTTCCAAGGCAAGGGGAAGAATGCGGCCTAAACCTTTATTTAACACAAACATCAAATCAGAGAGCTTTGGATTAAAATGAACAATTCCTGAGTAATTCCTGAGAAATATGCAGAGTTAAATCTGTGAGTATGTTATTTTCATCTGAAACAGATAGCGGTCTGAACTGAGAATTTTGGTTGCCATTTTATCAACAAAAAATGATATTGTGATAACTGCTGAAAAACTACATGAAGTTCTGGTAATGATTATGGGAGTTAGAGATGGCCATAAAGATAAGCAGTGAAATCAAATGTGTTTCTCTTGGGCATGGTATCTCTCGGTGGCATGGTATCTCACAGTGGAACAATTTACTTTAGGTCTGGATGAATTCAAAACACATAAAGACTCAGGAGATCACATTTCTTAAATAATTTAATTGCAAAAGGGTCTTTTAAAAATATTTCTACAAGAATGCATCATCATTTTTTAGTAATTTGTTGTGTATGTCTGCACCATTAAATACATCTTAATGCTTTTTCAAAGAGGAATTAACAATTGCATTTCTCAGCACTTTATTCCGTCCCCCCTCCTGGTTCACTATACATGTACAGTACTTTCTGACACATCTCACTTCCTTGTATGAAGAGGGGGTTTTCAAAAGTGACCAAAAGACAGATGTGGATTGAAATTGTTAGAAGACAGAAGAAAATACAGTACTGTATATGTTTATTTAAAACAGACAACTAAAGAAAAGAAAGTTAGAAAGTTGTAAGTGAAGGGGTTTCGGGGTGTGTGGGTGTGGTTGTTTGATGATTTATGGAAGATGTATATTAAGAAAAGAAACGTAGAAGGAATGTGAGGGATCCTATTGGCACATGTACAGATAACTACATCTGACAAAGCCTAAACTCTGCTGATCAAAGTGTTTCTGTATAAATTTCTTTTATTTCACACACTCTCACACACACGAACGCACACATAACAGTCTATCTTAATTTCAGCAATGTGCCGTCAGAAGGATGAACAAAAAAACACTAGACAGTGTGTTTCCTTCGCTCTGTGAATATTGAATATTAAACCCTGCCATGAATGTGTGAGAATCCACTTAAAGATTAATTGTTTTCAGTTGATGTGGTGGCAGTTTAATCATTTTAAGATGTGCAACAGTGCCAGTTGAGCTCATCACTCATGGCTGGTTGAGTTTGGTGAACACAGCTCCAGAGACCAGAGCACCATGTGCACCTCATCAACAGTTAATGCGAGCTCCAAAGGGCTGCCATTTTTCATGAGTGGGCATGTCTGACATCTGATTGTATTTAGCTCCCTTCTCTATTTTTATGCTCATCAATTGTGTCTTTTTTGCTGTCACGTGTGAGTTTGCAACAGTGGGTCTTCGCTGATTGGATGATTGAGCCGAGGGCAGGAAGCAGGAGTACTATTGAATATTCCTGGGAGACTTTGGGAGGTGAGCTTCTGATTGCATTCATTCTGCTCTTCTGTCATCTCTGAATGTAGATTCTATCACTGTTTTCCAATGAAAATTCTGTTTTGTTTTGGTGAGAAACAAAATACTTCTGCAGAATGGTATCAAGAAACATCTCATCATGATATCACATCATGCTGACGATACTGGAAATCTGAACACTTTGATGAAACAAATGTAAGGATATCAGACCTGAATAGTTTGAGTACACGTCCGTTAAATTACTACTTGATTGTGTACCATAACTATAGAGAGTACTAGCAGTAGTGAAAACAGCTGTACTTAGAATAAGATGAAATAATATAAAACGGGAAACACATTGTTGTTTTGCTTAATATCCTCCATGACTTTTGAAGGGACTTAAAGGTGAGGCTTACAAAAGTAATATGGTAAGAAAAACTGCATGGCCACTAACATCATGCTATCATCACACACCTAACTAACAATATTCACATATTGCATTGATCAGCTCCAACCCAAACAACATATAGACTATCTGAAAGACCATAGCAGTGATGCAGCCCCATCCCTTAATCCGCAACTATCAAACACCCCTCTGTGAGAAGTGAAAATAGTATGGTCTCCTTGATGCAGCTGCTATCATTTAGGATGGGCGGGGGGCTGCAGATTTTGGTTGTCTGCATCTCAGAGCTGTTGATCCTGCACTGTACTAATCATGCAGCAGCCTGAGCTGAGACAGGATGATTGCAGGCCAGACAGGAAATGAAGAGAGATAATGATAGGTCAGCCCGCCGTATGTCTGCGCTCGCTGTGTGCTTGTATCCTCCAGCCCACATTGGCTGCTGCATTAATCGACAGACAAAGACCAATAGGTTTCTTTTCTGACAGCTCTGGATTCTCTGACGAGGATCCTGTTGCAGGGAAGCAAACCGCAGGTCTAGTGGAGGAGCTCCACCTCTGGGGCAATTTAAGTGACTGGCAGGTAGGTCATCGTCTCTGAACCTTCCCCCTAATGACTGCTTAATACACCTACGTAAGATGGGTTGGGAGGATCCCATTGTTGGAAAAATGAAAAATAGGTAAACCACAGAGATGCATCTGAATGGTTCGCAGGAGTTGAAAAAATGTGCCTGGAAGACAATTAGTAACAGCTCAGTGCTTCACAAATGCTCTTTATGTTGCAGAATGAGAATGGATTGGGGAAGCTTAATATCCAGTTCAGGTGGCACACACAAACTTGAACACACCTACACGGACACTCACACTGAGAGCAAAAGGGCGACATGATATTACCAATAGTCCAACCATGTATGTTGTTCATCTCTTCCTCTCTACCTTCTGACTTCCCCCCCTCTCTCTCTTCTTCCTTTGCTTTCTGTTAATTTCACTCTGAATCAAACATTTCACAACAGCACTTCCATTTTTGTCAAAACACCATTTTTCTTTTGATATTTATCATATTTTTGTTACAAAACATGTACAGGCTGTTTAGAACAACAACAAAAATACAATATCCAATTTATATGCAATTTCTTTTGTCATCAATTCGTTAGGTGAATCCTTTTGGAGTTTATCTTCCTTCTGATTGTTCCAAGTCCACTGTCCCAAATGGCATACAGTCCATGTGGGTGTTGGTGGGGGTTGGGGGTTGGCGGGCGAGGTACAAATAAATACATAGGGCAGGATGTCAAGAAATTAAAACAATAATTTTGATTATTTCTAAATCCAGATAATAGTAAGTAGAAAGTAAGGTGTCCGTCATGGTTCTCTCAGTTTCTGCATGATGCATATATATATATAATTTTATATATATATGTATGTCCGTTCATTTTTTTGGATTCAATAAAAAAGAATGTTTAACAGTTGTCCACAGAATATAGCGTAATTGTTTCAGATATATTTGCTCCTTGTCACGGTTCAGTTCATGCGTTAATTCTCCACGGTGGCAAATAGCGGAAGCTGTATTGTACAGTATACTTGTGTGCAACTTGACACACCCGCAGATCCAAGCACACTTAATCACACATACACGCACACATGCGCACACACATACAAAAACGCACACAAAAGGCCAAGTGGTCTTTCTATAGTGTTGCCACAGTCCTTGTTTCCCCTTTAATCACATAAAGCGTCCAGTGGGGCTACTTAGGTTTGACCGGCCATTTTGAAACCACAAATCTCCCAAAAATGCATAAGAAAAGCAAAAAAAAAAGAAGAGGAAAAAAAGGTGTGTGGACAAACAAAAGTAAAACATTTTTATGTGTAAAAATGCAGGTGATGAGGAGGTGATCCCAAGCTGTGGAACAATCCTGAGTCACTTCAGGTCAGGGTGAAGAGATCATCTGGTGACCTATTGAGGATTCAACAGCCAAAACAAAGTGTCCAAAAATGTGGCTGCTGTCCTTTGACCTTTTTGACCTCTGTCATCCTCTTGACCTTTGAACTCACCCGTCTCCGGCAAGTGCCCATTTAGATAACACACCTTCAATATGAAGATGGAGAACAACACACACATGCACAATAAAACAACTTCTATCAGGGAAAGAATTGTCCTCAGTCTCCTGTGGGTCCAAAACACCTCTGTTTTTTAGTTTTGTTTTTTTATGTGTGTGAACATTTGTTTGTTTGTTTTTTACACCAGGGTGTTCATTCTTTGCAAAGCATTGCGTCCATCAAAGCTGGGTTGAGAGGTCAAGGGAAGGGGGTCTTGCTTGAGGATCAGAGTGTGACATTTCAGTTATGGGGCTATGGCCAACCTCACTAAAATACACATGCATGCAAACGTCAATCCACACCAGAGCTGGTGAGAAATGCATGGGATATAAGGGGGTTAACTCTTCTTCCTCTTTCAAAAACACACTAATTCTGATTGGATGGAAAAAGAAATAATGACGAATAACAAAAAAGCAGGAACAGGAAATGAAAGTGGTAGTGAAATAAAGAACAAAATAGTCAGAGGCACTGCAAGCCAGTTTCATAGCGTCTAATTGGCAGAGATGGGTCAGGCAGCTAGGGTTTTCCAATGGCTCTCTCTGGCACAGTTCCTCCCCCCCTTTTCCTATCTGGCTGTCCTTCGACTGCATCGGTCTGTGTCCTGTCGCTCACACCTGGACAGGAAGTGTTTGGTTCATCTGTAGTCTCATGTCCTGAATGCTACCAAGAATCTTCTTCTGATGGCCAGCCAACGTTACCCCTATCCGCAGCAAGTCCCTGTGGAGTGAAATGAAAGGAGAACAAAATAAGAACAGGTGGCTCCGTGATAAAAAAAAAAGCAGGCAAACATCACATGTCCAAAGATGAAGTGTAAATTTCACTTTTCACCCACAAGTAAACACACACTCAAAAGGGACAGGCAAGCACCTTGACAATCGCCCATAAAATGGCTTCCAGAGGGTATGTCAACAAAATGGAGATACTTATCCAGCTATAGTGAATACTGGTCTTAGTGCAACATACTTCTGTTGCCCGGCAGGTGGGCAAGAACAGGGGAGTCAAAGGTCCATAATGTGATAGTTAATGATTAAAGAGCAAACTCAGCTACTGTCTGGCAGCTGGCAGACTTCACAAGCAGAATCCACACAACATGCCACTTAGCCATAGAAATGTTTTTTTGCAATATACTAGACAGTTAGGAGCTTGTCATTCATACTGTGAAATATTCTTAACTTGGCCACTGTTGGACAAAATTCCTCAGTGCTTAAAAATATCCAAGAACTACAGCAAATAAGGTGTAAATTAGTCTTTTAGCTAAGGGCTCACACCAGATACGGTGTGATATTTAGAGTAAGTAGAGGGCCTTAACCTTGGGTGTTGTGGGTGCAGAGGGAAAATATAAAAATGTTGACATATAGTTGACATTACTACACCTTTAAAAAGGCCTGGGAGAGTGCACCTGCTTTGGCTTTGTCATTAGTCAGACGGCATAATCTAATCATCATGGCCATGTTGGTTTAACACTGTACAATAATATCATGAGAACCTCTCTTTTCCGCTCGCTTGTTTGATTTCCCCAGTCGATAGCTGAGGAGAGAACGGACGGCGTCTGGGGTAGCGATTAGCTGACTGTTGGGGCTCTGCCACAGTCTGCGTCCTCTCCGTTCAGTCACACAGACACACACACAAGTACTGGATAATCTAATATTACACGCAGACACCATACACTCTGCTTGTCTCAATGACTTTGTGGCCCCATCCATTTTAGTAGAAAAGTGTGCACCTAAACCCACAAATGGACAAACACGCACACACACACACACTGCACATCCATCCTCTCCAAAGCCAAACAAGGGTGCATCACTGAAATTTCACACAAATAAATGGTGGGGGGTTTTGTGTTTTTTCATATTTCGCCATCCCCATCAGTGCAGCGATGGAGGATGAAATGATAATAAATGGGCACCATTAGACAAATTACTGGCCATTAAGGGCAACAGAGAGCCACAGTACACCACACCTGTCAGCCTGGCCAAATTGAAATAAATTACCCCCACCTCCATTGCCTATTATGCAGCTAATGAGGATAATTTATTTATCATTATAATCCTAATTCATTTATTTGATCATCACTGGCCTCCAGTTTCCAGGACTTCCATTACATCATTTCCTGTTTGTAAACACGGACAGGTGGGTGAGTCGTCAAGGTCAACTGGAGATCATAGGAAAGGAAGCAGCTACACGTGCTCTGGAGAAAATGTACTACACTGTTAAATTGTGTTTGTTGATTGTGTATCTGATGTTGGACTCCTGAAGCAGGCAGTTGGAACTGGTCCTCTCCTGATTACATAATCCTCCCCATACTACAGCAAACCTATCCTGATCAATTATATACCAAATTAAAAGGATCTTGTGTTCATTTTGTCACATTTTGAACTGCTGCATAATCTCTCTCTCATGTCGCCAGTAAATATCACATTTTCCTTTTTAAAACTAGTGCTCACAACATTAAAAGACATGATACTGTATGTATTCATGGCATGATTCATCTTTATATCAGAAAAAATATATTTCTGAAATGTCTGCTAAATGTACCAATATAGTAAAATAATTGCTGTTTAAAATCCTTTATGTTATTTATTTGATGTCTGAGCTTACTCATAGCACCTATTCCACATCTTATCACATATTATTAAGCCATGAGACCATTTTTATTCCCTCAAGGTCAAACAGTCACTAATTTTACACTCAAACCCAGCCCAGTCAGTCACTTAAGGCCTGATTAGCTGAATCCCTTTCCACTCACTCTGCTGTCATCTGGGCCACCAGGTCAAAGGAAGCAAATCCGGCATTGACGAAGTTGTCACGGTAGCGGCTCATCTTGATGGCGTCCAGCCAGTCCCCCACAGTGGTGAAAGTGGTATAGTCTGGCACACAGCGGTCAAGCAAGGGCTGGGATACCCTACATTAGGAGAGGGGGAGGGAGGAGGGGAGAAAGAGAAACAGGGAGAGAGAGGGTTAAGGTCGTCACTCTACTGCCTCTACCGGCCAACCTCACCCCCAAACGCCCCCCGCTGAGCGCCACCTCTCCATTTCTCCACCTCTCCTCCTCCTCTCTCCTCCCCTCTTCTCTCCTCTCCTCCACATCTAAGGAGTTGTGTGCAGGGGAGTGGGGACATGGGGGGCCACTTTAATGACTGTGGAGAGACTGGCTGGAGGCTTGGATGGTGGATGGTGGATGATGGCGCTGCAGCTGGTGAGGCGAGGTGGTGTGTGTTGTCAAATCTGGTCTTTAGTGATGACTATACAGATCACATTTACTATATAAACTATAATCAATAACAGATGTCATAGTAATCAAGTGGGCATTTCTCTGGTCTGCAGACTGCATTTATTTGGCAGCATCTGTGATATTGGATGTTTCCTATATGAAATCCTAGAAATATCTGGACAGCTCTCTTCCTGTTTATTGGTTCCTATTATTTGTGTTGCAATGAGATGAGTTGCATGGGGACCAACAAAACTAAAAATATAACAAAATCCACTTGAAATCCGAGTTGAGTAGTTTTACTGAGTTGTACTTTCAAACCGCCTACAAATGTGCTTTAAATCTGATCTGTAAAGATTGGATTCCATGCAGTTTTGTTGTTAAGCTTAAATCAGATTTGGGCTGTCTGTATGTGCTTAACATGTAGGTTATAAGCCATATACTCTATAGCACATTGTTGTTGCATTTACAGTACAATGTCTCTGGGTGTGTTTGAACTTATATGCATATGCTCTTTATGGAAAACCATCCGAGGTTGGCTAGACAAAAGGATGCATGCACAGAGGTGGACACACATTTAGTGTGTGGTTGCGTGTTAGGACCGGATCATGAATCTGGAAGGAGTGTTTGACTGTTCATCTGTGTATATATGAATAAACTGTACTTGGTCGTATGATCAGTGTGTGTGCGTGTGTATTCCTGAAAATGGGTTTGAGTGTGTTTTGCATGTTCCTGCACACCTTGACAGCCCAAAAGGGCCTTTCTAAAGAAGGACCTAACCCCCTGTGCTGATCAATGCTGTAGATAGAGAGGCCACCTTGGAGTTTTAATAAAACTGTGCTACAACTCAGAGCGAAGTGGAGCGGTTGAACAAGGGGGGGGGGGGGGGGGGTTCAGGGAGGTGAAGGAGGAGAAACAGATGAGGGAGCAAGCACAGAGAAAGAGCACCACTGTCTCCCCTCCTCTCTGCTCTGTTGATCCCTGTCATCCTTTTTGATGGCATTACATTCATTAACAATTAAAAGAGGAATGGAGGGAGAAAGAAGGAAAAAATAGAAAAGGCACCGATGGGGAGTTAATAACAGTGATACAGAGGGTCCATTGAGTGGTGTAGATGGAGTGATATTTAATAAGGCCTGTGCTTCGGAGTCCAAGGCCTCGAGCCGTCGTTAACGCCAACGCCAACGCCAACACCAGACTCTGGCTTCTCTTAATGGAGTATTGTTAGTCCTGTTTCTCTTAAGTTGGCTTCAAAAGGGTCCAGAATGTTGCTGGCCACATGTGAGCCACAAGCAGAAACACAGCAAGAAACATGGGTAATATTATATGCTAGCTAGTGAGACAGTTACAGGCCAAATTCAAAGGTCAGTGGTTGGTACTATAGCAGTTTCACCAAAGAGTTAGGTTTGTTAGACTGTTTTGCAGTTTCTAAAAGTGGATGTGATTCATTTGTCAAGTGTGACATTCTGCATTTGCAACAGAGACTCAAAAGTAAAACGATAAACACAGAAAATGACTCATTGAAGTGGTGAAGGAAGCCTAACACCACCAAAGCTCAATTGCTCATTACACTCTACACCTACAATGCAATATGCAGTCATGTCATGTACACATAACACACACAAGCAAAGGACTTTAATGCCAGACGGTGTTAGCTAACCTCCAGCCACCCTTCAATGCCGACCAGGACGACGGTATCATCTCTCACTCCTCCCTTGTTACGTTTGTCGGCAGGAGGCCACCTCTCCGCTGGCCCGCTTAAAATCTCGTTAGTGGCTAATTAAAAGGCGCTCCCATCTCTTTTTTGCCTCTCCTTAATCGAGCTAATTAACAGCAAGCTTAATCTTCTAAGAGCGTCATTCCGTTGGCCAACCGAGACCCTGGTTTCCCCATGAGCCCAAACTAGGATTGTCTGCGGCCCTCCCTCAAGATAGAAAGACCCTGATGCAGGGACAGATAGGTAGGTCAGCCCCCTCCCTGCCGCTCCAACTCTTCCACCTTCTATCCTCCAAATTCTTTCCAAGAAACAGATTGCGGAGGGAGGTAGTGCTGCTAAATGCAGATGTGACATCATTGATTGAGCTCCCAGTTGGCGGAGGAGTTGCTTTAAGGCCTGTATTGAGCGATAGTAATTTGGATTTGCATAATGTCCCAGGCTGCATTTGTGAGAACTGAAGAGTTGTACGGGAAGAAAGGTGCACTTTGCAGAAGCTTAGAGATTGTTACAGCTGAGTCAGAGTGACTCACATACACCATATCAACTTGGATAATGAATATTTGCAGAGTGGAAATCATTATCGCAGTTCCTCTGGCTCAGGTGCAAATGAAATGGCTCGGCCAATGTACTCTCATGGCTGAAAAGTCAAGTGACTTCATTCAATAAAATAATGACCTGTTACTGTAATCTATCACAAGACTCCAGCAAATCTTCTCCAACATATGAGAAGGTTTTTAGAAAGCGATCAGCACTAATATCATTAATGTTTTGACCATAATTAGACATTATTGCCAATATTACAGCTTACCCAGTGGACTGTGTGCTGTTAGTGACCACCTTGAGACTGGCAGCATTGCGGATAAGCTTATCCAGTGTGGCCACAATCTGAGCGAATTTGGGTCGCAGGTTCCTCTCTTTCACCCAGCAGTCCAACATGAGCTGGTGCAGTGCTGTGGGGCAGTCCATGGGAGGGGGCAGTCGGTAGTCCTGCTCCACGGCATTTATTACCTGTGGAAGGACAACAGAGAAATCACAATCACTTCTAATCACAGAGTATGGTGTAGAGGCAGGATGGACAACACAAGGAGAGAGATGGGTCGATGAAAAGAGGAAGTGAGGGGGGAGAGAAGAGGATGAATGATGGGAGAGTCAGAGATAAACAGGAAAAAAGGCTTTAGGGAATAAATAGAAATAAGGGAAAGTGAAAGATTAGCTTTGAGTGGTAGTTGTGGATGGGTATGTAGAGAGAGAATGGCTGAAAACTATTACAATTTTAAATATTTACATTTATATCTTCTGCTACTGTTTGATGCTGAATATTCCATTATATATACATTATACATTATACAGTATATACTGTGTATACGTATGTGTGTGTGTATATATATATATATAAACTGTATACTGTATATATATTACATTAAGTATGAGTATATCACAATATAAAAAAAATATCAGCTTACATCTTGATTGCTCATGTCCCAGTATGGCCGCTCGCCATACGACATCACTTCCCACATGACAATCCCGTAGCTCCATACGTCACTGGCCGAGGTGAACTTCCTGTAGGCAATTGCCTCGGGAGCCGTCCAGCGAATGGGGATTTTTCCTCCCTGTGGATATGCGAATGAGTAGGTGAGCATGAAATACTGGAGGGATGGAACACAAACACAGAGTCGCACACATACAAGAGGGAGAGAGAGGGTGAGAAAAACACAGTCTAAGGGAAATGTGATGCACAACACATGGGTGCATGCTGTTGAACCCAAACGCCACATACACACAGGGTTAGTAACACAGTTACAGGAAATGACATGTACAAACAAGTGAAGCTATAAGAATATTTAATGTGCTACAAACTGTATTTTTCAACATCAATAGGTCACCAATTTATCACCAATTCTTTCATATTACTGAACTGAACTGTAGGCGAAGTAATTGGCAGCGGTGTCTCTCAGAATAAAGAATATAGTTCCCAACAACCTTGCTTCCTGTCACCAAGAGACTTGTCATGCCTCACTCTTCCTGATGTTGTTCTGAGTGCTTTTTGCTTTTTATTTTCTATATACCTACTAGAGAGGATAGGAAGTGACTTTTTTGTTTTATGATGTGCCATTGTAATATATTCAGAAGGCTGAGCTGCACTGGAAGAAGAGAGCCCTTTTCCTGTTTTGAGAAGTCAAACGCTAAAACTAAACTTTTGCATAAAGGCCAGAGGAGGCTGCCTATCTTTATACTAGAGCTCATGTTCATTTATGACAATTATACTCAATCTCAAAGGACCCTTTCCTATGTGCCTTAACCTGCTTTGCCAATTTTACATGTTGTGTCATTTGAGAATAGCAGCCAGAATCAATCTTTTCACATCACACATTATGAGTATCTTGGAAATTTTCTGCAGCTTCAGTGAAAACACACATGTCCAGGTAAAAAATGCACATGTCCACCAATGTGTCAAACTGTTCTTATTGATCCCACTTCCACCTGCCATCCAATGTGAGAAGAAAATAACTCCCTTTTCTTTCCATTATGGTCATGTCATCTGGGAACAGACTTGACACAGATCTATTTTCTGAATACTTTCAAATATGGCAATGTTGTGGATTGATTTGTAAAAGGGGATACAATTACCATAATAGTGATGTACTGACGTTAAAAAATTACATGTAGCACCTTTAAACATTGATTAAAACATGAATACACCTACACAAACACATACACACATGTAAACCCTAACTCACCAGGGAGCTGGTGTACGTGGGGTCTGTAGCGTCATCCTCGAGGAAACGAGATAGGCCAAAGTCAGACACTTTACACACCAGATTACTGTTGACCAAGATGTTACGGGCAGCCAAGTCTCTGTGGACGTAGTTCATGTCTGACAGGTACTTCATGCCTGCTGCGATACCGCGCAGCATGCCAACCAGCTGGATTACTGTGAACTGCCCGTCATTGAGCTGGCAAAGGAAGAGAAAGAATGACAAGGATAAATTGGATTGTAGATCAAGGTTGCATAGTCAAAGGAATATATGTTTGTCTCCTTTTTACCTTTATTTGTCCTACCTATCTTTCTTTTTTCAGTGCCTCTTAAAGTACTCTTGTGGCATATATCCTCGTTCCTACATCTTTCATCTGACATCACTGTTACACACTATAACATCTTTCTCTTTTCTACCTATCCATCCTCCATTCCTCTCTTCCCCTTTCTCTGGCAGACAATGTATGATGTGACTTTGAGGCGGTGATTCATTGGAGACTGAGCTCTTTGTAAATGTCACCAAATGCCTGAATGCAGCATTTGTTAGATACCCATTGTAGGCTCTGGAGCAGAGCTTAAGAAGACCTTTTATGGCTCTAATGAAAGTGAAATAACTAAAAGCAAGATCAAGCAGATTTGGATGGGCTTATTTGCTGGATAGTCTTGCATTATTGATAAAATCACAGATACATATTTTTTAGGGAGTTGCTAATGTTAGAGCTATTCTTGTGTTTAAGTGTTTGTGTATGCCTTTTTTTTCTCACCCTTAGGAAAGAGTCCAGTGCTCCATTCTCCATGAACTCTGTCACAATCATCACTGGTCGACTTTTGGTGACTACGCCCTCCAGACGGATGATGTTGGGGTGGTCGAACTGGCCCATGATGGAAGCCTCAGACAGGAAGTCTCGTCTCTGGCGGTCAGTGTACCCCACCTTGAGAGTCTTGATGGCTACGATGATCTCCCGGCGCCCAGGCAGCTTAAGGCGACCGCGGCACACCTCCCCAAACTCTCCTGCGAGAGCCCAGGTGAGACAGCCAGAGGAATAGGAGAGATGGAAGGAGAGAGAGAGAAAGAGGGAGGGGAGAGAGGCATGACGGAACAGTGGAGGAGAGTGGGGGAAAAGAGGGGAGAGGGGACAGTTAACTGGTTAGAACCAAGGAGCCAGGGAAGGGTAGCAGGAGGGGTGGGACAGGGGGAACTGCAAGTGAAGCCAGGACTCTAGGCCAGTGTCAAGGGATGGTGGTGATAAGGGGAGCGTATAGTGACTTTGTGCTGTTAAGCTAAGGATTAAAAGAAACAGCATGGTGAGTGTAAGGCATGATGATGGAATGTGAGATGAGATGTAGAGTTGAAAAAAATACATGTTGAAATAAAAAAAAGTAGTTTGACACGGTGAGAAGAGAAGGTGGGGACAGAAGAGGAAAGGATCAGGGGGGTGGTGCTAAGCTTCGGAGGGGCTGGAGAAGTAGGCACAGGAGGATGAGATAGGTGGAGACAGAAGCTTGGGGGTTCTTGGGGTTGTGGAGGATTTACGTTTAGAGTCTATACCAAGCGTGCACAGGAATGCAAGAAAAATGAGGCAATGACAGTGATGTGTGTCAATATGAGTGCAAAGGTGACAAAGTCACAGTACGATAGGGCAGCGGATGGAGGAAAATGTAGGGATGGTTGAGGAAGGGGTAGAGGAGAGGAGGGGGACAGGGAAGACAGGGGTTGAGGGTTCGTCACTTTAAAGGCGAATGCTGGGAAGCGACGGGTTTCAAGTAGTAGCCTCAGCAGTAGAAGAGCTGTCGTAGTAGTAGTAGCAGTAGTAATGGTAGTAGCAGAAGCAGTAGTAGGGACTCCCATCTCTGCCATCACAACGTCCTCCATTTGGCTCAGATACAATGCTAAGAAAACTCAACCTCATTTGGCACAGTCCTGCAGCTTTTGAGTAGAGATATTACTATCAAATATATCAAATACATCAAATATTTTACTATCTACAACAGCAAATGTTAGGGAGGGTTTCAAAAGGAGGGGACACTACCACATAGTGGAAGAGGTGTAAGTGCCAGGAACAGGGTTCAATAATAGTGATCCAGTAGAAGTCCTCTTTAGTAAAGAGGTTCTCAAGATACTTAAAAGTGGGCAGGGTCAGAGACGGCCAATCCTGGACTCGAAACATTTTAAAATCTTTTGCCCCATCCAGACAGGATTAATGTTTCAGAGGGGTGCAGGAGTTAAATATTAGCCATGCTCCTTGGTAACATGAATTGCATTGTACAACCCAACACATTCCCCCAGGAGACCTGTAAAACAATTTAATTCAAGATAGCTATTACCCATTTGATAAGCCTGTAGGATCAGACTCTCCACATGGGCATTCAATAACAACTGTATGTCAATAAGCAAGTAATGGATTTGTATAAAATTATTTTATTACACCCTGCAGAACTCAAATACAGGTGACTGCTGAAAATCAAACTTAAAAAAAGTTACATCTTAAAACACAATGTGTCTACCGGTATAGGAAGTAAAAGGAGACCAATGAGCATGCCAAAAAAACAATAAGGCTGTAATTTATACCGGAAGAGATAAGAGAAAAATCACACACGTGCTCGGGCAGGATTAAAATCTCCCCTAGAGAAATATATCCTGTCTGTATGGAGCTGTAGTCTTGCATTGCCCAAAATGTGCTTCCATTACATTCAAGAAGATTTTTATCAGTTAGAAATGACAGCTGTTTCAAACTTATTTAAAGTAAAAGAAAATCTCCTTGCACAGTATCTCTCTTGTTCCAGGATTGGGCTCCGTTTTTTGGGTGAAATGATAATGCACCATAAAAAAGGTATTGCAGCTACTCTAAATGCACATGGCATGGTAAACAATGTAGTTGTGCTAGGACTGTGAGTCACGTTAATTTAAAGAGGACATATTGTAGCTAGTAATGCTTAAAACACAGGGCAGTGCTAAAGACATCTGTAAGACTGGAAAGGGGTTCCTAAGAGGTGACGAGTGTGGGAGGGGAGGGAGCAAAGAGAGGGCTAGCGATGAATTGAGTCAAAGTACCGCTTGGTGTGAAGTCCTCTAACGGTATGGCCTGGAGGTGACTAGCAGTCTTCCCCCTGTAGCTCAGGAGCTTTGGTGGGTTACCTGCGCCAATGACCTCCTCGATCTTCACGCAGGAGACGTCAATCTCCTTGGCAAACTCGCGCACCGCCTCGTTGGGGTCCTCATATGTGAAGGGGTCAATGTAGACCTTCATTCCCGGCGTTACTATAGGGGATTCAGTGGCAAGAACAGGAAAGTGAATCTATGCCATCAAACAAAATTTCAACAATAGATAACACTATGTAAAGTCCCGAAAACACATTCTTTATCAATCAAGTATAGATCAAAGCAAGATCCTTTATAATACTTATGAGAGCTTATACTTTTAGTTATACTTAGTGGTACTCTACTCTTTTATACTCTTTAGTGGTTGGGGATGCTCAGTCATTGGTAAGTTGAAATATAGAAACACTGCTATTGAAATTTCACTAATGCAAGAAGCAGGGGTATCTCAGCAAAGAGACTTACTGTACTGCTGCAGTTTCTCTGTGTACTCCGACTCTGAGCCATTTCTCTGCTTTCTGTTGAGAAAGATGAAAACACAAACTGAATCACGTGGGCTCCACACAGCAGGGTGCAAATACTGGAAAGGAACAAAGGCATGAGGAGAAAACAGATCCCTAATAATGTCTGCAGAGATGTAGCCACACTACGATGTGGCTTGGTGAAGATGTTTTGTATTTTTGCATTTGAAGCAAGGGATACACTGTAGCTAGAGATTGGATCAATGCCTGGTGGTAAAATGATTCATACTTGGGGACTGTAACACGAGTCTAAACAAAAGGATATCATACCATTGTGTGAAGCAGCAAGTGAACACCATTCACTTTTGGTACCCCCAAGATGAGAAGCCGAGACAAAAGCAGACTGAAACAGCAAGCACAGCTGTCTCGCCTTCCTTGCCCTACAGACATTTCAACTGTAATTTCAATTCAATCTGCCTCTTATTTTGTCCTCATGGACTGTCATTCTCTTGCTATCATTCTCTCTCTCTCTCTCTCTCTCTCTCTCTCTCTCTCTCATTGTCCATTTTTCCTTTCTCTTTTAACTCTCCATGTCTCTCAGTGTCAGAATCCTCTGCACCTTCCTGCATCTGTGCCTTCATTGGGGGGCAAAGATGATGACAGAGCAAGGGGGCTGGGTTGTTGAAATTACATGTTAATGTGCTTCCTTTGTTGTCTAACCAGTAACCAGGGCAATAATACCCGATGGTGATTTGCATCTTATTTCAAATTCTAATTCGGTTCCGGAATATGCTGGAGCTCTGTGTTTTGTATTATTACTATTTTCTCCTTCTTCTTCTGTGGCAGTCAGAGCAACGGCTAAGCCAATACCCTGAGAGAGACACAATGCAGCGGTGTGAAAATAGAAGAGAGCGAAGAGGCAGGAGAGAAGGAGAAGAGGGGGAGGGCAGGGAGATTATTATTCAGTCTAGCATGACCGATGCCCACGCTTGTCAGCCGCTGCCTGAACTGGCTTGTGGAGGGAACCCAGTAGGCGCCAGTCAGCAGTGGGTGCCAACCTTTCACACATATACACACACACACACACACACACACACACACACACACACACACACACACACACTGCATTTGCTTCTTGACAAATGAGTGGTATGAGGATAAACGAGTGTGGTTAGACCCAGCTGATGCAGTGTCAGACTTTTTGAAATGTCTGAGCAGCCGTTCGCATCTTCCCAGTCAATAGGCCTTGCAGACAGGGGCGCATCTGGGTTCTTTGTGGTCAGGCAACCGCACAGTTGATTTTGAGTGTCGGGCCATGAGGGCAGGCCTATCTGGCCCAACAGCTGCTCTACCATGCTGTGTCCAGTGAGCAAAGTAGCATTTTGGCCAAAGCTGTTTACTATTCACAGATTCAGAAGGCTAATCTGGCATTCAGCGGCCTCACAGGTGGCACAGCAATCCGCTGAGACTGTTCCGGGGTGGTTTGGAGGACATGCAAACAAAGTTGACATTTGAAGCTATCTCAGTTTTTTTCAACTTGAAGGAAATGTATTTTCCACAAATGTTTCTGTTAGTCTTCACTGTTTGAACATGTTGTGTAGGCCCGAAACAAGTAAACGAGTATGTTTTGCCACAGTTATTTATCGTTGATACCCAAGTTGCTCATTCTTATCTCTAAAGTGTTCTGACATTTTGAGGGGCTGATAGAGAAGTTAAATTCTCACCTGAGGCAGACGATAGCGATGACCACAACTGCAATGATGAAGACCAAGGTGGCAGTGGCTGATCCCACAATGAGTGGCAGCTGCTCCTGCCAGGACTTTGGAGGGTCATCTTTAGGGTTCAAACAGAGTGAGCTTTAACTTGCAGAACTTGTCACAAATATACACCCACACTAGCTGCATCCATGTCTATTGATAGGCTTGTATGCCTCTCATGCCTACTTCAGAATTATATGCTTATGTAGGTAAATGCCCTCGTGTTCTTCAGGTTGTATTTAGCAGAATGGGCAGCACCCTAGGACTAATAAATGTATTTATGAAGACTGCAAGATAGATTATTCAATTATTTTATTTTGCATGCTTAATGATATGATGTAGAGCAAGAGTCAGTCTGATACATTGACTGATTGCTAGGAAATGGTAGATTTTTACCAAATCACAAGTCACTTTCTCTACAAGAAATTCCAATCTTTTTGTATGAAAAATAGGCATAGTAGCTTCTGGCTCTATAAGCTTTTGAGCCTCCATTATGTTCAGAAGCTTATGCACAGCACCATCATAGATATATTGCTGCTAAGCCACAAATATTCCAATATATCTCTGGATAATGAAGTAGGTATGGGAGTAACATACTTTGCAGGTTGGTGCTGAAGTCGGCTGGGCTGCTGTAACGGCCATAACCGGCCACTGTTCTGGCACGGACCTGAACCACATAAGGTGTACCAGGCTTGAGACCTTCAATGCGGGCGTTGCTCCGTTGCGCGGTCATAGTATGGGCAATGGCCTCACCCTGATCCTGCAAAGACAAAACAGTGATGAAAACAATATCAAACAGCAGGATCCCCTGTGCTGTCCCATTCATCATCAACCCCTGTTCTATCCTCCCTGACATGGCTGACCAAACTAACCGTGCAGGCGGGTAAAAAAAAAAAAAGGAGACGAGTGAGAGAGAGCAATGTAGAGACACAGATTGTAGCTGGTGTGCTAAACTGACAGGAGAAGGACAAGACAACAAACAGAGCAGATACACACTGAGAGCCTTTGTTCTCTCCCCATGGAAAACACACTTGGCCTCTGGAAAATACAGAAACTTTCTAATGCATGGAATGAGAGAGGATGGGGGATAAGAGAGAGGGCAAGAGGGAAAGATTTAGGGGTACAGAAAAGGGTAGAGCATAATAGAAATACAGATTGAGAGGAGTGAAAGAGAGAAAAAGGATGGAGGGGCAGAGGGATGGAAGGAGGGGGATAAGTAGGGGAGGATGATCACACAAGCTAAGATTGCAAATGGTGACTTGCCTCACTGCAACCATGTGTTTATCAGCAGAGGCATTGTTTTCCACATTTACAGAAAGACAGATGAAACAGAGACCATGCAAGTCATTGAAATTGGATTGAATTAGAGGCGTTGACTTACATTGCTGCTTACCTTCTCATGGTACTTAATCTCATAATCCAGAATGATTCCGTTGGGTTTCTCAGGAGGCAGCCAGGACAGGCTCATGGTGCTTGCTGTGGCCGCCATCAGGTGAACTGTGGGCACTGCAGACGGAGCTACACAGGGCAAAACAAATAAAGGAAAATCCGCTTTATTTATCGTTTTCTGTGTTATGCCTTTTCAAGTTCTATGCCCTTTGTCTGTCCACAGAAGCCCAAATACAAAGTCTAAGGCTGTGGGCTTTGTGAACAGCTTTGGCCAATAGTTAGTATGCAGAACCATTCCCCACTAATGCTCAAATTCTCCCTCCCAGAGTCCTTGGGGAGGGAGAGGGGATGTCTAATTCTCCCGTGACAAGAGAATCAAACTGCAAAACTGATGGATAAGTCTCTGGTACATGCAGTTCCCTCTGCCATATACCAACTGTAGGCAAGCTAGGAACACGCACACACACACAGATGTAAACTTTTCACACATTTAACTGTAGGCTTGCTGAACTACTGCTGCACTTTTACTCCATACTCTAGAGGAAGTGCCGGATAACAGTGATGTTTTCCTCTGTAGCCTTCAAAGTTATAAGAAATTATATGCATACATGTACTTCCCCCTCAGAAGAAAATGTGAGCACTACATACTTTATTTAATGTGCACACAAATACATAAGTAGACATTTGTGGATACTCACTCACAGTAGTGCATAAAATACAATGGCACTCCACCCACCTGAGCTTTTCATGCTTTGTTCACATGTGCCTATTAATGGCCAAGTGCTGTCTGCCTCCCTGTCTCTCTTTCCTCTTTTCTAAGTTCAGGCTTGTTCTGTACCTCTGACTCACAACCTCCTCTCAGTCTACTCCATCACTTTTGTTTCATAACTTCAACAGTCTATCTCCGGAGGTACCTTCTCTTCAAAAATAGTTCCTCACTTTTTTTATATTCAATTTCTAATATTTAATTTCACTTGTCCTCATCAGCTGATCACGTTTCATTGTCCTTTTCACCACTACAGACCTCAATCTCTGCATTCTCTCTCCATTCTCTCTCCAAGTTTTTTAATCCCTAGTTTTTAGTTCTTTGATCCTCCCCCTTGCATTTCCTTCCTCCCTCTGCTGCCTGTGTTTGTGCCCAGACATCTTTCTGTCTCACTCTCACTTTGCTCCCCAAACCTTACCTTCCCTGCCTCTTTCCCTCCCATGCCATCCCCATCCACCCAGGCCCTCCAGTCTCTCTTTCTCCACCAAGAAGACAATGCTTCCTAGGCAGATCCCCTGGTTACTCTAGCCAGGAGATTAGGGGCCCTCCTCTGGGAGAAGACGTTGCAGTAACCATGGAGGTGGCCTCTGGGGCTTATCACTGCCCTAGTATTTATTTTGGTTCTTAAAAGGTGAATGCACATGCAGGGATGGTCTTGGGACTACACCAAAGGATAATCTGATCACAGTGGATGCTCTCTTGCTCCCTCCTTTCTTTTCACCTCTGTCTCTGCACCCAACTGACCCTAAGCCCCCATGGATGCTTAGGGATACAGTGGTCCCTTTAAGCCCTGTGCCAGACCTCTCGTAAAACAATGAGGCCCTCACATGGGGCCCTGTAGGGTCTCTGGGTCCTAGACAACAAGGTTAGAGGTGAGGAGGACTAGGCCATGGAGAGAAGAGGAAGAGAATGGGGGAAGGAGCCAGGGATAATCTGTAGTGTTGTCTAAGCCTGCAGAAATAGTAAATTTAACATAGCGACTAAACACATATGGCACTACTGGGAGAACCTCAGTAAAGAGACCAACTCACAAGAACAAAAGTGTAGAGTAAGCTCAATAGCACTGAAATATATATAGGCCATTAAGGTAAAATAAACCAATTAAAATGACCATATTTCTTAAGTAATTGCAAAAATCATCTACCTACATACCTACCTTCTGATCTATCCACTTACCAACCCACACACCTATCTACCTATTTTAATCAAAAATCATTACCCTGACATTTAATGTACACATGCACTAGCTTATCATTACTACCCCCCACACTGACCTAGTTACTGTTGTTACTGTGGGCTGGAAGAGCGGTGGGTTGGAAGCAGTGGGCAGCTAGAATACTGAGGGTTCAACACTTTGAATACACACTGCCTCGCTATTGCTATTTGCAGCGGTGTTAGTACAGTGCATACTGTGGGCGTGTGAAAAAGGTCCCTTTCTAAGCCCATTCAGAAGAATATATTCCTTCTCAATCCCTGTTCAAAGAGAAAATATGTAACATACTCCTACATACAAGATCTCTACTTCTTAAGCGCTGAACGTATTCTCTGACATTACTTTGTATCTTTTTCCAGTCTTTGAAAGTTGGCCGTGCCTACAAGTTCAATATTGATCTTTGACAGGTAGCCACAAGGCTGCAGCAGTACCTACCGGCCTGATTTGTGGTGATGTTGACTGTAGAGAACTGAGGTGTATAGGGGCTCTTGTTGGAAACCCCATTGACTGCCTGGATCTCGAAGCTGTACTGTGTGTGTGCTTGTAGGTTACGAACAGCCACGCGACGCTGGGTTAGGCCCAGGTGGCGTGGCGAGATGTCAACGTTGTCGTCACACCGAGAGCACATTCCCCGTTCAGGCAGACACTTCTTACAGATGACGTTGTAGAAGATGTCATCCCGGCCACCCAAGTCACGCGGGTCACTCCATTCCAGCACAAGCGAGGTTTCGTTCACACTGGAGATGACACTGCGTGGTGCCGAAGGAACAGCTGCAAAGGGGAAGTAAGCATGGATGAGAAGAGGAAAGGTTTGGAATGAGGATAATTTAATCTCCATGCACAATGGATGTAAATAAATTTGTCTTGGTGACAGTACAGAGACACCCTGACAATAGACAGAGATGCATATTGCAAAACACCGTTTACATATCATTATACACACATACCTTCATTATTCCACAATTCAAGAATTTTCCATGTGCTGTGGTATTAGTACATTTTTCATGCATTAACTAGAACGTTTTCCCCCTTCCACATAACAAGAGGCTGTTCCAGCAGTTCTTCAGAGAAAAAGGAGGACAAGAGTTCAAATTTGAATTGTATGCTCATTTCCACCGTGTCTGTGTGTATGTGTGAAGTGCTGGGGGGGACGAGTGAGACAAACTATTGGCAGAGCTTTAGCAATTCTTATCCAATTACCGGAGCCTTATCTCTCACTGCACTGTGGGAGAATCAGCCCCACACTCTTCTTCTCTCTTCACCAGGGAATGAATTAACTCATATTTGCGTTTGTGTGAGTTTGCTCTTAACGAAGGCACTGCTACTAGAGATAATTGTCCACTGTCTGTATAGTTGTGGCAGCACTGAGAACAGATAGATTTTACAGAGAGGCAGGTGGGATGCGGGTTTGGATAAAGTTCTGTATAACGTTGGGAAAGCAAGCAGACTTGTTTGCCATCCGTGTGGTATGTTGAGAACATACTCCTGAGGGATCACCTACTGAGTGCATAATTCAAGGAAGTCTGGGAGAACATTTACCACACAGTCAAGACTTCTGTTTTATGACTACCAATACATTTGATTACTGTCTGAAGATGAGGTATAAACCCATTTCTGTTTTTTTTTTGGGAACAAGAACATGCAAGAGTTGTTGTTTGGTGTTCAAAAGGATTTCAATAACAGAATTTTAGATTATCACTATGACTTTCAAACAAGCTGATGTTATACAGTCAGCTGAAAGCAGTCTGTACTTACTGGTGCAAGGGGAGTCGGGAGAATCAGTGTCTGAGCGGTAGTAACCGTTTCGACAGGAGCAAACGCTGGATGCTCCTGAGCTGGCGCGGCTGTTGGCTGGACAGGGCAAGCAGAAGCTGTCTCCCTGTTTGGACTTGAAGGTGCCAGGGCTGCAAGCTGATGGCAAAAGAGAGACAAATGAGACAGAAAAGAGATGTTAACACTGGATTTAATGGTTTAGGAAGTAGCCATGGAGGACTTTATATAACAATTTATTTTTGTTGCTAAATTTATATGGCCAGTAGGCCACTCTCATTTTGGAATGAAAATGCAAAATTTTACTTTTATTAATCTCTAGTTCCGGTGTGCATCCACAAAAGGGTGCAAAAATATTAATATTCATTTTATGGCTATAAGGTTTGCATTTAAAACACTGTTCCAGCTCCCTAGTAAAAATTACTAAAACGCCTTATTTGATGTGTTTAGCATGTGTTTGTTTGTGTACATGTGTGCGTGTGCCCATGATTTGGTTTTGTCCCTTCAACCCCACATATTCCCTTTTCCCTAGCTGTTTGCATAAACCCATGCTCACATGACGAGACTGTCATCATAAATTACATACACCAACCTCAGAGCCAAAACGCTGGCATGTCGCTTTCATCTGAATTCAGTCTTTTACCAAATACATTTAAGTACACACAGACAATCAGAGAGGCACACAACACATGCTGATGTGTACACAAACATTGATCTGTGCACGACTGTGCTCTTTGTTAGTATGTCTGCATCCCTCTGTCTTTGAGATCACTCCCTGCACAGACCAACACAATACTCCCTTCAACATAGTTTTACCTAAACTAGCTCATTGGTGAAGCCTAGTTAATCAGATGAAAACACTGTCAGCCTTTGTCAATGCCCTATCTCCATTTATAGCAGCTGCTGTTGTTTATAACTCAGGTGATAAGGTGCAGACTTTCAGGGAAGCACTGACAGCGGCACTGTGATCTAGAACACTTTGGCAGGCTCCATATCTTTGATAAACTGTCTCGTTAAAAGATGAATGAGTTTGTCGCAGTGCTTAATAAAAAAGACGAGAGCAGGTGAGACAGGCAAACTTTACAGGGGCCAGTTGATTAGCTGACCCACTAGTGCGTTAGCTCATCAGTGTCAAGGACACACTGCTGTGTTTGTCCCCCTGAATGATAATTATCACCATAGCTCCTACATTTGTATTTCACTCCCTGTTGAAAACAACCAAGGTTGGAGGTCAAATCTAGAGCAGACCACTTCCTGCTCCTGCTGTTTTCTCGTTTTTGAACGTTCAATATTAGCACAAAACCACCAGTTGACTGCGCTGTGTACATTAGTACTGAGTGTATTTGTTCTTCCACCATTAATCAGAGTCATCCACACCAGTGGCTAACAGGAAGTACTGCTCAATAAACAGATAAGAAATGACCTCGAGTTTTACCAGGTGGGAGAACAGGTTCTTCGATTTGGTATCGTGGCCCATGCAAGTTCTTTTAAGTTCACACAACAAAAAGTAAACTACAAGCAATTTTTCAACTCACAGGGGATGAGAGTATTGGTTGTTGAACATGTTAGCCTAACGAAAGAGGCTGAGGGAGCATTCCCATTAAAATAAACTTTTTTTAAGGGAAGGGCTAAAAGTGCTGATCAATCACTTCCAGTGAGTAAAGGGGTCATCCTCTTCCTTTCATCCATCCATTTTCCCCTCAGAGGAACCACTAAAGAATAAGAAAGAAAGAAAGACAAGGGGCTAGAGAAAAAGGGAGGGAGAGATGGAAGAGGTGGAGGCATAGAAAATGCTAATCCTGCAGGCACTTTTCCCCCCTCTTCTCCACTCCCCTGTGTCTTATCCTCTCATGCAGAACATAGAGCTTAAGGAACTGATTAGAATGTATGCTGAAATTGGAAAGTGTGGAGCATGAAGAAAAAAGGAAAGAATATTGGGGGTTAAAAAAAGCAAATTAGTGGAAAGGCAAAAAGAGGCTCATCGATTAATATTAATGCAGACATTCTTACTGTAACTTCGTGGTGGCGTATTAATGAGAGCAACGGCCTTCAAATTAGGAAGGAATGGCAGAAGGAGAGGTAAAGACTAGTACAGAGAAAGGGAGTGCAATGGTGGTGTAGCTGGAGGAGATACAGCATGTTGGAACCAGGACAGAAAAGCAGAGAAAGGAAGAGTCACGGCGAATAGATGATAAAAGATGAGTACAGAGTAAAATAGGGGGAAAGGAGAAAAAAGCAGAGTGGACCTGAAGAAAGGTGATGTGAGAAGAAGAGAGGGAGATTTATCCCTTGTGGTTTCCAGTGAAGCTTGATTAGAGAACATTTTATCAGGGCCCAGTCACCAGGGCTTTAACCTTGAGCTGCCAGGAACAAACAAATTAGTTTTTAACCACACACACACACCATGCTTTAGATTTACTATGCTCTCTCTCTCTTTCTCTCCCACATACTAACGCGCACACGCACGCACGCACGCACGCACACACACACACACACACAAACATACACACTCTCCTTCTAAAGGTGAGCACATATTCAATATTTAGGGTCTGCCAAAAGGTGCCAGTGTAAACTATCCGCCCCTTCCCTGCCTGATCACCAGTTTGGGTACTGAACAAAAGGTCTCCTTAGCATCTCTCTGCTATGAGAAGAAGAATGAGCCCTCAGAACCCAGGCAGGCAATGATGACATACAAACCATGCATAAACTTTACATCCAAAGACACCTCAAAATTAACACTGCTGATCAATGGCCCTGCCAGCTCCCCTCTTCACTCTCTCTCTCATCCTGCTGTCTCCATTTGACCTATGCATGACCTAAGCCTAATTTTACGCTCCTATACCCCTCAACACATGCATATTTTCCATTTATCCTTCCCTCTCCTCTTGCTGTCACCTGCACTCCATTTAAGCTGAGACCTTGCTGTTTAAATTCACCTTGCTCTCAACATCTGTGAACCCATCATGTTTTCCATCAGACCCGAAACCATCATAGGGCCTCCCAACTCTCAGAAACAGACAGCCTCCACTGCATTTCCATTTATTTAGCTACCAGCTGCCAGGTAAAACTGAGGTCAGAGGAGTGAACAGTCACCTGCTGACAGTGTCATCTAGTGTGTATTATTCTGCCATGTAGTCACTGGATTAATGTGTCAAAGAATACAAAGCAGATAAATGGCTCATAATAACATGGCAGCTGGATAATCTAGAGACGGAGGCTGTAACCTGTAGCTGAAACAATACTAATTCAATCTCCAACAATCAGTGTGTCCACAACAGTCATGTGTCCAGATGAAGTGTCCTTCAGCAAAACTTTGACCCCCTTCCTACTCCCTTCCTACTCACTCATTGTAATTCACTCTGCATAGAACCATCAGATACTACTTGCCTAAAATGCAAATGTAACTTTCTCGGCAGTAATAATGTGATACATTATTGATCGCCAAAGGGAAATACCCCCCAGCCCCACCATCATCTTCCAGGAAGATACGATTGTGAAATAAGCTACAAAATAGCACACTATTCTGTAGATTTAGAAAGATTTGTTGACTTGCGATTGGTCAGTTCAGCAGCTAACATATGGATTGAACCTTGTGTGCCCTGGATTAGTCCTTCATCATAAACACTGAGTCATAAAATCCTGGAATGACCTAGAAAATCTGTTGTGAAAACACTCACCTTGACATTGGGTATCCTTCATGGCTGGTTCAAAACCAGCTGAGCAGGTGCAGGCTCCTACAGGAACCATCCACTCGCCATCTCCGTTACAATAAAGCTTCAGCGGCACGGACACCTCCAGGGCGTTTGGGACACAAGTTCCCGGCGCAATGACCAGGGATGTTGCCTCAGCCCCAGTTGCTGTCTCTGGGAAAACAGCAAAGTTGGCAATGGTGGTGGAGCACTTCTTGTAAAAGACTCGCACTGAGATGAGTGACATGCAAGCACCAAGGTCCTGGAAGGCCAAGTAGAACCCAGCTTTGGACAGTGGCCCGAAACTTCGTACTTTTGTGTTTACACGTCCAGACTCGAGCATGGAAAAGCTCTCATCTGGGGCAATAGTGTCCACCTTCACATAAGGGTTTTCCATCCAGAAAGGGCTGGTGGCTGTGGCTGAGTCTGAGTCAGACTCATAGTAGAAGAGGTTGAAGGTCTCTTTGCAGGAACCTGGGATGTTAGGAATGCTGTTGCAATCGCGCACTGTGAATTTCATCTCCACATATACACGCAGCACATCCTTCCGTGGGATGAAGTCACTGCGTAGCCAGTTATTCTGGTTGAGCTCACGAACATTGCAGACTTGGTATGTCCGGATAGGGTTCATGGCATCATCGTATCCACTCACCTCTTCCCACTGAAAAGTAAGTAGAAGACAAAGAGAAACAGGTTAGAGGCTGTAAATTTTTGTTGATAGATAAATACTAGACATCATGTTTGTCTGGTTTCTGGAATGCATGTAAAATGTCACCCATTTCAGCACACCTTGCTACATTCAGTTATGTTGCATGATAAAAAAAAGAATGAAAGAAACAGGGCAGATGTTAGGACCAAGCGAGAAAGAAGCTTTTGGGATATTACATTCCTTTGGCTTCACTATGCTACGCCTTTCATCTCTGGTTAGTGTAGCGAAAAGCCAGGGATGTGGACTGCCAATTCATCACAATTACAGCAACCTGTCACCTCCTCGCCACAGAGTCACCACCGCGTGTTTACCTCATATCTGTTTGGAAGTAGCAGCCACATTGCTTCACAACCAATTACGCTTCAATTACAGAGCAATGATCGTAACGTCCTCTAATAAAGACGGGGGAAAGGCGCCGTTTAACCTTCATGCTTTTCTGTTTTTACACTCCTCTACATCTTTCAATGCTAACACAGTACCCAGGGGGTGAATTACTGTGGATAAAATGGGATTAAATTTTCTAAACTTTGATTACCAGCTTCATTAAATGAGCACAAGAAAACTAAACTGTAAAAGCTTTGCTGTAAAACACTGTAATCTAATGCATTTTTCAATCTCAAATGAGGACACCACGATTAAATCATTTCACTTCAAATAGCGATTCCTGTGTGTATAATATATCTTTGTGCATGTGCGTGTGTGCTAAGGGATCTGCTCCCCTTTCCTACCAGACAGAGTGCATTTATTTTTTAGCTAAGCCAGGCAAAGTTTATTTGCATAGCGCCTTTCTAATATAAAGGCAATTCAAAGTGTTTTGCATAAGACATGGCAATGTATTAAAGCATTTAAAAGACAACAAGGAGAAAAAGTTAAATAGAACAAAATAAAACTAGACAAAGGAATAAAAGTTATAGTGCAGCTTTAGCTAAAACTCTGTACTACTCATTGCACTTGCTACCTAAATCCATGAGACTGAACCTGTGACCTTCTGATTACAGGATGGTCTTTCACATCACTCAGCCCCCTGCCACCCTAAAAGACTAAAATACTAAAGTCTTAAATGCCAAGACACATCTATAACAAAATTAAATGTCGGTTGCACTCTCTGGACTGGGGTTTGCTGCGGCACATTTAACTGTCTCGAAACTCTGGCATAAAGGCACCAATTTGTTCTCCAGAACCAGTTGTTTCCATCTAAGCTCTGAGCATCTTAATTAAGGCTGTGATATGGATGTGGTAGAGACAAGGCTATTCATCCAAGACCCTGGAGGCCATGATGAAGAGAGGGAGAATGGGCGTAGCTCGACTGTAGCATTACAACGATGGCCCGACGAGAGCAGGAGGAAGCAACTAAAGGCAATCGATAATCACCAGCCAGGTCAATGGGATGGCTAAAAGCATGATGTGTCAATGGGTATTTAGTTTAGGGTGATAAATCACCCACTGCAAAAGAGCAATACAGCCAAGTGTTTGTGGGTGTGTGTATGAGGTTGTGTGTTTTCTTAAATGCACTTGTGTGAGTCCGTCTGCCTGAGTCTGTACTTGCACTGTGTGTTTGTTTGTATTAGTATTATGTATGTGTAGGTGTGAGACATGCACCAGTGGCCAAACATTCTGAGTGCCTGCTTACCAAGCCTGAATGAATTAAGTAGGTCATGCGAAAAAGGGTCAAGTTTCTTGGCATTGATTTCCAACAAGATGAATCGTTATGCAAGATTGGCGATCCACTCCACTTTCTCTTTGTCCTTTCCAATCAAAGCTTTGAATTTTACTTTTAGATGGCAATGAACAATGATTCTGTGATGCCATCCTTGGACGTCCAAAGCCCCCCTGGACCTATATATTTTGCAATATTTTGGCAAAACTCTTTGGAACAAACAACAGATCTGAATAGAGAACGGAGAAGTAGGTTGGCCTGCCGGAGTTCTTTAAGACGTTTTATTGGACATTTTTATAGCTTTTTTCAGTCTTTGAGTTTAGGTGAAGTCAAGGTGAACATTAACTGTTAGCAGCCTTGATTACAACTCAGATAAACTAGTAGTATTAGCTTTAGGTTAATGTTGTTATGTTGTGCTGCTGCTGCTGCTGCTGCTCCAACAAACTCTAGTACTAGCAATTAGTGTGCTTTTATTTTTCTTTGTTGTTAGTATTGATAAGCTCTATGGGGCTATTTTTAAGGACATTCTAGTTTGTTCATAACATGTTTAAGCATGCTGGGGGTCTGTGAAGCAGACAGTGACACACTAAAAATAGTTATTATCTCCACAAGCTAACTAACTTTGTTTATTGTTATCAGTGTATGGTTATACAAAAACCCTGTGGGTGCCATTCCAGGTATGTGGGGAGCCCCGCTATAAAGTGGAATTCCCCTTTCATTGCCCACCTGTTTTGTAAGATAAATGATACGGCATATAGACAGACACACACAATACAGGAAAACACACACACACACACACACACCTTTACACAGTCATGCATCATGCACAGATGCCCCAGGCTATACAGAAAGATACAGATAGTGAGTCTAAGAAATCCAAAAATTCCAAAGTGCAGACACAGAGGCAAGAATAAGATGAAAGAATACATGTACACATATGCATGTGTGTATAGTGCCTTGCACATATCAATAATTGAATGTGCTCTTACAGATACTCATTCACAAATGTCTTTGGCACCTAGGTTTTACACAAAGAGTGGTGGTGTTTATTGTAGCACCTATAGGCCTCTGGATTCACTGTCACAAATGGAACAGCTTATGTTCCCCTCTGTGTAGCTTTATGTCAGTTGCTTTATCTGTATGTGTTGTGCAACACTCAGAAGCAAGACAGAGATGCTGTGACTCAGACTTTGCTGGAAAGTATCCCTGAAAGAGTGTGTGTAGTCAGTTTGTGAGTGGGCCTATGAGTTTTTCTCAGAAATTGATTTTTTTCCCCCTCTGTATGCTGTCGCCCTCTCTCTGTATGGACATTTCTCTGGATTTTACTTAATCTCAGTCTCACTGCTTTCCCCCTCACTTCCAGCTCTCTCAGTATGTTGTTTTGTTTGTGCTCTCAGCCACTTTATCGGTTCCTCTTAAACAATACCAGAATGTACAGGTACAGGCTGCCACGTTCCCATTGCAAAAGCATATAAATAAACACATACAATACATTGTGAATAAAGACACAAACAAGACAACAGGGATGATTGATTTTTTTTGTGTGTAAGAGAAAAATAAAAGGAGAGAAAACATAAAGGGTAGAAAGATAACTCAGGGACAACCACCGTCTGTGGCACATTCTGCTGTCAAAAAAAGGCAGGGGAGAGACTCATCTCCAGTCTTTTGGTTGGTAATGTGGGAAATGTGTAGTGCAAAAGGCTCTGCACTGTATGTATATCTCTTGAAAAGGAGCATCTGTTGTGGCTTCGCCTAGAAACGAAACGGGGAGGTGTCGCTCTGCCTTTTTGCATGGGACCGGTGGGAGCATCGCTGCTGCATTGTATCTTAATGAGGAGGAGGGGGACAGAGAGAGGCAAAGGAAGATGGACGGATGGGAGGGGCAAAGGAGGAGCAAAGGAGGCCACGAAAGGCAGTGTGGGGGGGTTGTCCTACTGATTGTTGCAGCTGAGGTGGCTAGTGTGTCTGACTTCATTAGTGCTTAGTTAATTGGAAGTAATGGAAGGGGTAAATAAGGATGGTGGGATACTTCCAACAGCTGGGATGGAATCTCCCTGCAAGTGCATTGAGGTAAAAACTAAATATAAAAAATGGGGGCCCACCTTTCAAAACACAAGGGCCAAGTTAGAGGGCCACACAAAGGGGAAGGGAGGAGTGCTGGGGGTCTTTGAAGTATAGCTGGGGAGGGGTCAAGACTCTTTTTGCTCCTCTTTCTGCTATTGTGGAGACCACATGGGAAAGCAAGATGAGGCTGTCACTGGCACTTTGTGTGTGGTAGATTTTGATGCCTGGATGTGCAATGGGTCAACGCCAACACCCTTTTTAGTGTTTAAAAAGTTAGTTCATGAGGAAACTGCACTGAAAAGTGCACTGAGGCGGTCTGTGACTGGGCGGGTCAGTGAAATGGGATTGCTGTGTATCTTTTTCTGCTTGCTAAAAAGTACCTCCTGTTGAATCCTAAAACATATCTTGTTGAGTGATATGCTTATGAAGGTGTACAGGACCAGGTGGCCTGCAGACCAACTGTGTGTAGAGCAACATGCATACACTCAACACTGAATGTAATCCTTTAATAAAAGTATAGAGTCAAAGTTACAGTCCACACATATATATGTATTTGACAAAGCATTGAAATTCCAAAGAAAAAAATCCAGCAGTTACGTTGGGTACACAATATTCTCTTCTACCATCTGTGTCTTTATTAATAAATCAGTCTTACTTTACATAAACACACAAAGGCACACAAACACACACTACAGATTAAACTCACCCCGGTTTCAGGGTGTGCAGTCCAGGCTAATTCTGTCGTGGCCCACTTCGTGTCCATCAGCGTCTCTGTAAACGGAAGCAGAGAGAACACAACAAGGTCAGACAAAGAGGAATAGGGTGACAGAGGTGATCAGTAGAACTTGCAATAATTTTACAACAATGTCATAAAACTTGTGCCGCGCAAGGGATAAGGCGCTTTGACCAAAGTTGTTCTCAGATAACTGGGTGAATAACTCAGTGACAGAAAACGCGGGCTTAGAGAGATATTAAATTGAATTGCACAAAGAAGTGCCGCATGTCTGTGTGCAGCAGGAAGACCAAGAGACAGTGGGAGAGTGAGACAGAAATCTAGGTGGGTGATCTGTGAGGTATTGTGTGACATTTTATTGCGGCTCCTTGTCTGGCTAATTAGTCTCAATTAGACGTTTGCTTTTATACAGGGGAAAGGAAAGAACGGTGAGTCTCGCAGTGAAACAGTTCCGCTTCCCACAGGGCACTGTGACACACACACTTGATAACACACACACACATACAGTGAGTAACAGGTTGTAAAATTCCACAAGATATATAACCCAACAGAAGGCTTGAATGGAGAAGGGGGTTGTAAAGTTAGGTGTCACAAAGGAGGCGCTCTTGAGCGGAACAGAGGTCAATACACTTCAATTGGATTCACTTTCTGTCAATACTTGAACACATACACACTTCGCATTTACCTTGTTTTTACGCTTGTCACTTGGCAAACTGAGAAAGGCACATACATCATATACACGGTACACAAAATGGTGGACAAAATCCCTTTCCTCCTTTCCACTTTCCACTCTCTACTGGCAAAGGTGCCGGCTTTGTGAGAGCAGAGAAGGAAGACTATAAATGTCGGGTCTTTTACTACCTGGCGCTCAAGGCACAGTATGCAGCCACCATTATTATCTCAACCACTGTGCTGTTCTACAAGATAGTAAAAGATGATGAAACGGCACTACCAGGAAGTGAGCATGCACTGTCCCTGGTCATGGAAGCAAGTGTGAGATGTTCCATTTTTCCTGCCTCAGCTGAAGGGGATGAACCTGAAGAAGTCTTTCAGCCTACTTTGCTACTCTTTCACTGCCTATGTGTCCTTCTTTCATCTATTTATTTTTTTTGCCTGCTAAGCTGACAGGAAACGAGACTTGGGAGCAGAATAAAAGGCTAAACCCCAGGATTTCACCATCCCTTCTCCAAATGCCACCACTGCTGCATTCAGGAGCAATAGTGGTGACCCTCGAACTCAAAGACCCCTTGTGAATTATGTCTAGCTCTGTAGAGATGGCGTGCTCCCCCGGCTGGGAATTCCCATTGAATTCCACCCCCTCATGCTTTGAGTGACAGTGTCTCTGACGTGTGTGTGCCTATTACACTGGTGAGAAAACCTGACTTCCAAGAGATTTCCTGCCAAACGGAGATATCCTCCCGTGCAAAAAACAAATGCAATCAGATTTCAAATGTAGTTTTGGCTTGTTGCCCTCAGGCGAAATGGTCTGGAAGCTTCACTGTGAGCCAGTTCACGCAGTGAGAACTGTCTCTCTGGGAGTGGCTCTGGGAGCTGAAGTGAATATCATGTACTAGCATAGGGTCAAATCCAGCTTGCAACCCTTGTCACAAACAATCCATTCCCCTTCCTCCCTCATCAGTCTCTCCAATATTCTCTCTGTGCTGATAATGGAAATGCTTTAGAACAGGTCTGCTTTTGCAGAGAGCTTTCTTTTTTAACCAGATGCAAAGAGCCACATTTGTCAATTGAGCAAATAAGGCCCTACTAGTATTTTCATCTCATAAACTGTGTCAGTGCTTATTAGCTGCGGGACTTCCCCTGACTCAAATCATGACAGTGTGGGATTTGGGACCTGTTACCTACAGCTACGCAGGTGTGATGAAAATTATACACTTCCACTGCATGGTGTTTATTGTTATGACTGGGCCGTGTGTATTAGCTTGTCATTAGAGCTGACCTTGCTGAAATGACAACAGGGTGGACAATGATCGACAGAGATGAGAGAGAAAGACCGAGAGATGGGGAGCAGAAAAAGAAATATGCAAAACACACACACAGCTGTACAGTCTGACTCAGTGATTTAGACAGTGGGTCATTTGGGAGTGCATGTGCAGCAGTAACCCTTCCCTTCTCGATGCATCTGCATTGTTTAGCCTCTGTGCTTGTGTGTGTGTGTGTGTGTGTGTGCCTGTGTTGGAAGGTAATTGTGTGTGTTTGGTGCAAAGCCCTGTATTGTGCCCAAAGTGGAGCACCAATCCTGAGTCAATGGGCCAGAGCAAAAGCACTGAATGACCTCGACCTAACCCGGCCACTCCCTCTCGGTCAGCGTGTATGTGAATGAGGTGGCTGTTACGCTCATATGTCTCTGCACACCATGTTTATATGTGTTTATATAAAACACCGGACAATAGAAGTGCACTGCAATATTCATGACTGTACAGCAAATTCAGACACCTGCACAGTCACAGAAAACACACGCACACGAATACACACACACACACACAAAGGAAACAAAACAAACCTGGAAAATAAAGTGCTATATGCCCCCACACAATGCAACCATTTTTGTATGCCAAACCCATAAACCCGTGCTTTATGGACGATAAAGGATGAGAGAGAGGCAGAGTAAGACAGATTAAAGAGAGAAAGGTATTTTTTAAAGCAGCAACCTCTGAAAGCTTCTAAGACTAGCTGGCAGCTTGCCTAATGGGCCCGGTTGAGAGACAGAAAACGAAAAATAGGCGGAAAGAAAACCAGAAGGACGAGTTGACGGAGAAACAACCACTATGTGACTATAAGACCCTCCCCTGTACACAGAAAGCGCTCTTCTTTGCATTTTTGCTCTATACGTTTCATTTGACTCGTTCATATCCTGAAAGTGTAAAATGAGAGAAGGAAATATTGTACTTTGCAGGGGGGAAAGAGCAAACAGAGTAAATTAGGCAAATGAACATGCAATTTACTGCTGTAAAACACACACACACACACACACACACATATACACACACAGAGCGAGTGAGAGTAAAGCATGCAGATGTGAGAGGTAGCACTGGATCAGGATACACAGATGCACAGGGCTGTTTAATCCATCTTCCTTGCATGCACTCTCATTTTTTCTCATTCATTTCCAATCTATTTCTCATCATCCCTGTGAAATGATGTATATAATTCCCTGTTGTTTCCTTTCTCCACCTCTTTTTCTTTCCCCTTTTTATCACTCAATTTCTCTCTTTACCCTCCACTGGGAAGTGTAGATTTGACCTCTTTTCGTTTTTCTTTTTCCTCTTTCTCTTCTCTCCTCGTTTTCTTGCCGATCTCTATTTCTGTGCTTGTGTTTTCACGCTGTGCTGTGATGGATGTGACGCTCGGTGTACAGGGGAATTTCAACCTCCCACTGCTTACGAAAACTATTCAATTAGCATGTTGCTGTTTGAGTAACCTGAGGACTGCTTTAGTAAAGTGTTATTTATGATATAGGTCAAATGCACCTGGGATTAGCATAACAAACATGAGGGACAATAGCAGTAACATTTGTTTTCTCTACAAACTCTGACTGTGTGAGAAAAATTGCAGAAATACAAACAGGCTTGAGAGATGCTATGCAGGCAAATACATGTGCGCACGCACATATACACACATGCATGCACACACGCTAAACCAGCCCCTACACTCTAATCCCGTAATGACAGGGCAGGCCTAATAACAGGGGAGGGCACTGAAGCATTTGTCCCTATGGCCGCATCCAACACACACTAACATGCACACACACAGCACCCAGAGTTAGAAGCCTCTTAAAATATTTCTTTGTTCAAACAAGCAGACTTCTTAAAAGAAAGAAAAAAGAGAGGGAGGGAAGGAGGAAAGGGGAAGAAAGGCTATTATTGAGAGAGAGGAATGTGCAGTCGTTTCACAGGGCAAAGTCCCCAGGTTGCAAAGAGCAGACAGGTGAGGGATTTAGTTTGGATCTTGCTGCGACTACTTTGAGCTGTTTTGCATGCTCGTCTTTGTCAGCGTGACCCCGTCAGATGACAACTGAAAGATAACTTAACCGAGCCTCGAGTGAGTTCAAAGATATGGCTCAACAACCTTGGAAAAAGAGCTATCTTTCTAATGTTAACCAAAAGCGTTTTACTGATGTAATAGCTTCCTGTTAGCTTGTTTTCCTGCTATAAGTGGAAAACAAAATGGCTTCCCCCCCATGCTAGCATTAACTGCTGTATTAATGAAACATGATGACAACAGGATTTTGTTTTCAGCCAGGAAAAGTAATGAAGAAAAAACTTCAAACCCCCTAATGACTACTTCCCCGAAATCTTTCCCTTCAGGCTTGCCACTAGTTAATTATCTTCTCCCCACCTCTTCTCTGAGTTGCTTTTGTTGTATTCTCCTACAGTCAAACAGACCAAGCACATGGCAACCTGGCATGGGGTAGACACTCCATTAAAATACTATGCTGTCTGGTTGCCAAACACTTGAGCCTGTGTTTCGCCACAGAAACAGTGAAATGTGTCAACATTGGGAGTGAGGACCCCACGCTCAACTTATTAGCGCTATTAGCCTGATTGCTTTGTGTGCTATCTTTGTTGGCTCTGCTTTTGTCATCTAACAGGAAGTAAAGGCAGGGAAAGAGGAAGAGAAATTCAGAAAAACAGAGCAGGAGTAGAGATGCTATTGAAATTCAAATTGTCCAGGCAGCCTTTTTGCTTTTGTGCAGGGCCAGAGTGCGATGATTAGGAGAAGTCCCCTCCATTTTATGGCGAGACCTCCCCTTCAGCACCCACACACATACACACACACACTCACACTAATGTGACACACAGTCACGGTAATTGGTTGCTGCGACATGGACAGGCCAAGGAGGTGATTCCTCTGTGGAATTCCTGAACGGACTGGCCTCCCATGACAAAACCACCCCCTCCCCATCAGCACACACACATACACACACACATTCTTCATCCTGCTACCACTCTCTGTCAGTCATCCCACAATGGCTGTCACACAAGAGGTTTGTCCTGTGTGTCTGCTAACAGGGTTACGCCGTCGATGCCGAGGAAATAAGCTCTCTTTCCCCCTGTCTCTCTCCTGGTCTCCTATTTTTTTTCCTCCATACTCTTTCCCTCTCGCTTAGTCAAACTGTTGTATCATCTCTCCCTATGGGGAAGTCTAATGTACACAAGTCTTTGCCCTCTGCATTTGTCACTGGGCCCCTGTCCTCAATTATTTTTTCCCTCATCAAAAGATACCTTGGGGCTGAATACTATTGGCGGTTGTAAAAGCGTGCCGTTTCTGTTTTTTCCTTCTGTCTGGTTGGCCCATCGTGTCTGCAGAGACAATTTCCGACAAGCAGCTCTTACACAATGATGCTGGGAAACAAAAACACAAGGATGTTCTTTTCTGTCAGAGGCGAGATGGTGAGCAGTTGAAATGGAGGACATTGTGAGCTAGTGCAACAGCTTTTTTGAAATTATATTTAAAAGTACATGTGTGATCGCTTGTGTGTGTCTGCTGAAACCAAGGAGTGTGTTGCCTATTTCTAGGTCTAGTCTAGTTCCTGTGTTGCTGACGGAATGGGCCTTTGTCTTTGCTCCATTTTTTCGTTCTCTCTCTCCCCCTCCCTATCCCCTTCTCTCACTAACTCTCCTAATTACAAAGCACAGAGGATCTGACGAACAGGTAGCCCTAAGGGCAGCTGTCTACAAAACCAGGTGTGCCTCTGTGTGTGTGTGAATACATGTGAGTCAGCATGTGTGTTTGAGTGAGTGTATGTACATATGTGTGCATGTCTTTAGAAGATGGTGCCTGGCTAATATGATTATGAGTAATCATATGTGTGCCTGTTTAAGTCATTGATGTATGCATAAATGTAAGTGGTTCAAACTGGGCTTTTACCCTTGTACCTCTTAGGTTTAGTCGCTCTAATGTTGGCCACTTAGGAATTGAAACTTATTTCAGTGTGTCACTGTTGATAGCTACATTTTTTGTCTTTAATAGAAATGCTAAAAGACGAACACTCACAAACTAAACTTTCTGCCAAACTAATTTTCTCTGCTTTCTTATTCTGAGTATGTGTGAATATGTGCGTGAGTGAATGTGCACATTCTCTCCTTTCTCTTTCCCAACTTCCCAGTTAACCACCCGACCCCTCACCCTTCCCGAGATCCCACATTCACAGCTGTCTGCATTGTCCCGTGGGTTCACTGAATGGCTCTGTGTTTGGTTGCTATTGAATAAGTCACAGCCCCTTCATCAACAGTACTGACAACATAACACATAGACACACAACCACACATTTTCACAGTTGGGGGTGAGCCATTACCACTTGTTTTATTGGCTACTTGCTCTCTGACATAAGCACTTTAGATTACCTTCAAACTCCAATTAAGGAAAGGTTCAGTGGGGATCCTCAATAGTGTGAGTGCCATCTTTGCTCCTGTTAATGTAGCTAGATTTATCAGCATTTGTTGTTGTTGTTCAAATTAAAACACTGATATAATAACAGTACAGCAGATTGCCCAAGACATGCAGTTTAGCTTATAGCTGACTGAGATTGTGTTTTCAGCTAAATGCTTGAGCTAGCTTTGAACCTGCAACCTTTTAGTTACTGCTTCATTTCCCCTACCATGAAAGCTGCACTTAACATTTTGCTCTCAGAAGGGAATGTTAAAGCTTTTGTTCACTGTCCATAACATTGCCCATTTATCTTTATGTCTCTCCCTGCCCCTTTACTCAATAGATAGACAGCTCTCTTTACTTGCATGTGCTGCTTCCACAAAACTGCTGATGCTGACCATGGTGACATAATAACATTTCTCTGCCTTTGTCTGAGAAGATCTAACCACCACTGTTTTGTTTTGTCATGCTTTCCTGTGTGACGTGAAGTTTACTGGGTTTCATTCACCATTAAAATATTCCTCTGAGGGAGTCATCCTATCCCCTGATTTACAGCACTGAGATGTTTGGCCTTGTCATATGAAGTCTAATTAAGGCTGCCGGTGCTTTTACTCACCTCTAACTGGAAACCAGTCATGACTCCACATATTTGATCCTGGCATCATATGAAATGGTAATATACATCCTACATTTACAGTAAATGAGGATATTTGCGCTGAAAACTACAAATTCCTTTTTAGTTTAGTTATAGCAATGATTTTATAAGGTGTGGTGTCACATTTACCCCTTACATTTCATTTTGGAAAGGCATGTTCCTCATTTGCAAATGATTACATTAAGGGCATCAAGTCTGTCTGTGTTTAACCACCTCCAGGAAATGGGCACGGAACCATATTACTGTGGGGACACGGGATGTTTACATCACCTAACATGGAAACTATTGCCTCAACCTTTATCATAAATTAAGTGATTTTTTCACTTACAAACTTTCCTGGAAATTCTCTCTATGTTTTACAACATTTCATAATTCAGTCTGGGATTAGATTTTTTTTTCAGCAATAAAATCCAATGTTGTATGCTGACAGTAAACACTGTTTATGTATAACACTCTTGTCATGAATTAGATTGCTGAATCCAGGCACGGGGTGACTTGTGCAGTGTATGCCTCTGCGTGAGACGCCTAGATGCCATCATCTGATTTCCTAGCAAATGACTCAGCTAACTTCGACTGAAAAATGCAAACAAGCATGCGAGGAGCAGGTTCGCTTTTGCCCCAAGGATCTGCATATGGAAATATGGATCTCCTTGTCGAGTTTTGTGGGTATTTGCACGTGTGTATGTTTGTATTAGTCAGAGTGAGAAAGGAAGTGAGACAGAGTAATTTCGCTGTCTATTTGTGTTGCTTTTGGGTTTGATGTGCCATCACAGCTGTTGATTTTAGTTTCACCTCACGCTCCCCGGGGGGTAGCAATACCTGGGATATGATTCAGATTTTAAAAAACAATATAGTGTACTGCTTCCGCAGCTAACTCTGATTGATTTACTCGTCTGCCACGCAGACGAAAGGCATACAAATACACCACACATGAATGCCATAGGTGCACAGTTCTAACTTCTATAAAAATACTTCTTTGACACATACCAAGCAGGGAACACGCCTCCTAATGTCAGCCTCACCATTACCTAGCTTTCAACCATACCTATTTATATCATACACTGTAAAAAATGCACTCTCTCTTTTGTTCAGGCAATACTCCCTTTGTATGCAAAATTCAAAGCCTTGCTTGAGGGCACCACAGTAGAAGGAGCGGAAGAGCAGTCTGTGTTTATCAGACAATTTACTGTATGCAAGCCCTAAAAAAGGACATTATTTTTCAAAAAAATTAACATTCTCTTGACCTGAAACAATCTGCTAAATAACAGTAGATGGGGAAAAAGATCATTACTTCAATTCCCAAAAATATTCCTTACTTTAATGCAACCACAGTTTAGCATAAAAAAATATTCTTTCACATCTTCTAAAACTGATACGTGTCTTTTTATGTATCCCCCTCATATTCCATGTGCTTTGGCATTTACTTAAAGCTTGTTACTGATATTCAACAATTGCCTCATTATATGTTCATCCACAAAGAGAGAGGCATAAAACGGGGGTGGTGGACTAATTTACTCAGTGAGATAAAGCCGTGCAGATATTCTTTGAATTGCTGCTTTGTCTGGCCAAACCTGCGGACTACTCTGATGACTCCTCAGTGGATATTGCTAATGAAAAAACGGCCCTTGCAAACCTGATAAGAATCATGCACAGATGCTAGTAAATATGAAGTGCCTCAAAGGTCAAACAAGAAGAGGGAAAGATGCAATGAAATAAGCTTAATTCTTACTCAACAATCTTATTTAAATGAATCAAAGGGAGGCATGCATGTGTGAGAGGCAAACATCATTTAGCTATCCATCTATCTTTTTGAAAGGAAGATAGCATCCCAGCATGATGTTGGTCTGTGCGTATGTGCCTGTCTGTGAGCAGAAACTGGCACCTCTGCCTCTCGAAGGGATTTTGGGTAGTAGTGGTGCAAGCTAACAATGTGACAGGTGAGTGTCATGACTCACTAACTTCATCCAATTCACATTTAGCATATCCAGTCTGCCAGTGAGGTTTTGGCAGCCAACAATCTGCCCTTAAGCATACCTTCATCGACCCCCTTAGCCAAATTTCTACAGATTCCTTGTGTCCTGTTGTGAAAGCAAAGACTTCTTTGGAGAGTGGCCTTGCAGTTATAGAAACCTCACTGTAACTAAAACATCATAGGTCTGATCCTCAAAGTCAGTGTGTTCAAATGTACTTAAGAAGGGAAATTAACCTCTATTTGCTCAGTGATTGTAAGTCACTCCAAAACCGAGCATGTAGAAAAACTGACTGCAGTAGGACATGCACGCCAGATACAAAAACAATGAATGAGGATTGAACAATGTGAAAATAGACGAATATGTGCCAAATGACCCACATTTTCAATGCATTACTTCCCAGCACGACACAGCTACAGCACAAAGGAGATAGCTATTGAATATGGGTTTATTTGTTGAGATAAGCAAGGGAGAGGCGAGCGAGGAGAGAAAGTAAGAGAGAGGGAGAGAGATTCCCAGCTTTGGGTGTGGTTGCTTGTGACTTAAAAAAAGTAATTCAGGGCACACTCATTTAGACCGGCTTTGCTTGTAAGTCTCCATAGATTTCAGTAAAAGAAGAAAGAGAAAGAGAGGAAAAGGGGAAGAGACAAGGAATGACAGGGGGAGGGAAGGGGGAGCAAGAGATGGGAGTGAAAGAGAAAAGAAGAGATTCTCAAAGAGAGAGGGAGAGCAAAGCAGAGAAAGAGATGGGAATGAAAGGCAAGGGGGGGCAGCACGGTAACAAAGGGAGATGGGAGTGAACACAGGAGAGAAAAGGAAGGAGAGGAGAAGATGGAGAGCTGGTACATGCTCTCTTGTATTCCCCACAGCCCCTGCACTTCTTTTATTGCCACTGTGTTTTTGGCATGCTGACATGCAGTGGCCTTCAGAGACTGTATGTGTGTGTGTGTGAACGTGTGTGTAGACGTCTACGATGTCATGTGTATGTTTGTGTGTCTGCCTGAAGTGTCTGTGTTTTACATGTAGCCTGATGGGAACTTTTTTTGCTCATTGCCTTACTGCAGCTCAGGGAGCCATCGTCTACTTCACTGCTGTTCTTTTCTCTGCTGTTCTCCTCTCAAGTCCTTTTCTTCCTACTTTTGTCCCCTCCTGCCTTCCTCTGCTCCACTGCCCTGTCCCCTGCGCCAACCAGGGTGTCCATTCACAACACTGTGACTGTGTAGAAGATAGCAGCACAGATTCTGGGACCAAACATATGAAAATGTGATCGCAGCAACTTGTCCTTGGGGAGCTATGTGTGAATTTCAATAGAAACATTTCATTGGTGCCGAGAATGGTGTTAGTGTGTGCATGCACACTCACCTGTGTGAATGAATGGGTGTTTGGTTGTATGGGTGGAAGCTGGTGATTATCTGAGTGTCTCAGAGGCACTAGAAGCATTAAACATTAACAAATACACACACACACATACAACAGTTTTGTTCAATGGGAGGTGGGCTATTGTGCTGCCTGTGCAGTCAGATTCTGTGTGAGCGGTTACCTCACTGCTCTAATAGCAGGTTTCAGGCAGTTTTGTGTGTCAGCATGGGCTGACTCAACAAACAGAACTCAATCACATGGGAACACAAACCCATACTGTACACTTACATAATGCTAATGCATACACATTATGCATAATACATTATTTTAACAATAATAACACCAACACACATACAATTAGAAAATGAGACATATTATTAAGACTCATACACACACACACACACACACACACACACACACACACAAATCCTGTTTGTTCACTGGGGGTGTAGCCTAGAAAGAGCTGGAACCGGGCATTGAATAAAAGCCGTGGCTTTTTGAATGGCTGAGTACCACAAGAAAAGGGCTTAGCACCCAGCTTTGCCATTCTGTTTCAATAGCCACTGAGTCTCTCTCACAAACACATGCCCTCTGTCTCTTTCTCGCTCTTTTGCTCTCTCTCTCTCTCTGTCCCTCTACCATTGTTTCTCTTAATACAGTCTCTCCTAATACAGTCATCTGCCAACATATCAGATCAACTTACAATGCACTTCCAGTGCAGCATGTAATGATCATGCTGAATCTTATTAAATTTAGCTACTTCCTGTTACACCCGGAACAGCTGCCTGTCCGTCTGCAGTGAGGAGCAAAGCCCCAATGCGGTTCACATTTTCCGCATGCCAGTGGCTTCCAATTACTTTAAAACAGTTTAAAAAATACTGCGGTGGTAGAGACCAAAAGCCTTTGAAGTTGGCTTGTTTCTTTTCTGCTTCTCCTCGGAAACTTGCACAGACAGGATAAACAAAAAACAAAACCAAAATAGGAGCTGGGGACTACCCTATTAGTGCGGACTCCAGCTAGACATATTTAAAGCCGTCTTTTGGCTCACCGAGCAACCGCTGATGATTTATGAAGATGTTGCAGGGTAATTATCAAGTCAATTATCACCGCCAGTCATGTTAATTTCCCAGGTATGCCCTCGTTTACCTATAAGGAAGAAAAAAATAGAAGGGTGGGAAAAAAGAAAGGGAGAAAAAGTGGCAGATGGGGAATTTTAGTAGATGAGTAATTATACTGTACCTCCGCCACCACACATACACATCATCACACCCCACTCCCCTGTCCTCGCTTTTCAAAAGGAAGGATAAGGAGGACCAGGTGACATGCAAACCCTGCAGGCGGGCTGTTGTTTCTCACAGCGGCTCGTTAAATCGGCAGAGGCCTTGTTACGGTTTACCTGCTTGCCCAGTCATTATCCATTCAGGTCAAAGACACAGAGAACAAAAGAGAGGTTAGGGCAGTTGAAGTCAGGAATGCAACCTGCCAGGTCAGGGCTCTGCGGGCCTGTGTGACTGAGACAGTCTCACACACGCACACACCCTTTCTGTTACAGCCACGCAAATCCACAACACAAAGACCACATAAAAGCAGAGATATCTCTTTCTCTGTACACTCAATTACAAAGAAGTTGGGGAGTGACGCTTTATGTAAAATAGTTAAAATCTTAATGTAGCATGCAACTTTGCTACTACAAACGGGAACAGGAAAAATGGCCCTGATGCACTCATGTACAGTGTTTATATAAAACACTGGGCAAGGTAAACCAGGCAGGTCGGCTGGTTTTGTCCTTTCTCTTTCCCTCACAAATCCTTCCTTCCGTCCTTTCTCTTTCTATTTTGTTCCTGCCTTTATGAGAGTGTCTCCTTAACACAAACAGCTACCACTCCCATTCTTCTCTATCATTTCCTCATCCCTAGGTGTGTGTTCGCTGGCTATAACTAACTAACCAACTTTGGAGCTTTGGAGTGAAGTGGTTCAATTTTTCACCCCGCAAAACCTTGGCAACATTGCTCTCTTGCACGAATAGCTGGATACAACCTAATTTCTGTCTGCTGTTTTTTCATTCTTCTTTGTACTGTGTAACAACGGTTAATTGTCTATAATGACAAACAGCTGTGGATTGATTACTGAAAAGGGTTTATATATTTATTTTAGGGACCAGGCTTTTATTTCATTTCTGAAGCTGGTGGTGGCAGATAAATGTGTTTATTTGTTATTTGGCTTCATTAAATTAGAGTAAGAGGTGCAGAGGAGAGATCATTATTATTTATGGCTATTTTTTTTTCACATGCCACATACCCACAAATGGCTGGGTGAGATTAATCACATTGATCTGTTTTAGAGTGGAGGCTCTCTCTCACACTATCTCTCTCTCTCTCTCTCTCTCTCTCTCTTTCTCTCTCTTTTTCCTCCCCTTGCTTCCACCGAGATTCTCGTCGGCCCTGCATTCTTAATCGCCACTGAGTTAATTAATCTCACACTTGGCTGCTGTAATAACTCGACTTGTTAGACCTCCTCTGTGCAAATGGACTTTGCCTCTTTAGCAGCTAAAAGCACAAGTAATGAACCAGCCAGGAGACAGGCATAGCGAGAGCATCCAGAAAAGGCTTTAAACATGGCCATGTCAATGCTAATATCTACTAGACCTTTCATGTACTTTATATTTACATTTTAGCCATTTAGCTTACAGTCCTGCAAAGTGGCTTCTTGCAAGTGTAGCAACAAGCTCTGGTTTCTAGACAGCCAACATTGCAAGATGATATGATAAAATGCAAACATCAGCTACAGCTACAGACGCAACAAAAATTTCATGTGACTCTAGAGGTTTGTTGCAATATAAAGGAAAAAATAGGAGAGGAGAAGACGTTTCTGGTTTTTGTATTGCTTCAATAAATTATTACCATGTTTATTTTAAAACATTAGTATAATTACCATAAAAAAACAAAATCACTATTGTGAAGATTGACAACCTCTATCTATCTAAAATGCACTTCATATTTTGTGCCACACAGATTCCAGGAGACTGGCTGTATAACTTTAAAGTACACAGGGGGATTAACTTTATGGAACAAAACAATATTGACCTTTATATTGCAAACAATGCAAAACATTATTCTAGTTCCACAATTTCAACAACATGATCTCAGTACGACGATGGGTGTTTTGGGGTCATATATCTTTAGTCTTAAAAACAAAAAAGGAGGTGGAAGTAGCAGCACCTTGTTTCTATGGGAAATTTGGTAGTAGCTTTGATAAATATTTTATTCTTTATATAACACTTTAATATAAAAAAGAAAGTGGAGGAAAAGAGGATGTAAATCAAATGGAGATGACAATAATGAGCTATACCTGTTCTCAGTCCAACTCAGAATTTTCTGGTCAATCTCATGGTCAGGGATTGGTATGGTCCCAAACCTTATTACATATTAATGTATTTAACCTATGGAGAAACCACTCGATAGATAGTAACAGCACAGAATCCTGGCTCTGGGCAATTAAAAGAAATTGATGGATGGACAGACTTCCAAAGCTGCTGGGGTCCATATGGCGGGGGGCTTTCAGGGGCTCACTTCAATTACGTAAAGACCTCTGTGCATTGGCATGACACACAGAGGACCCCAGACAGCAACAACAGCGAAAGACAGAATAATTTGTGCAGTGGTTAGTAACACACTTGGACACATACTGTATATGCATACACACATGCACAGAAACAGCCAGACTGGCAAGGACACAAGTCCCAAAATGCAATGCTTCACACACACACACACACACACACACACACACACACACACACACACACACACACACACACACACACACACATACATACACACAACACAGGAAGACATAGACACAGACAAAATTTGCTTTCCGTCTTTCTCTAACACACACATACACAAACAGAAACTCAACCTGTCATTGTCCGAGTAAGATGGATGTCTAAATAATCGCACCATGATTACAGAGCCACTTGCATCAGCGATCTATGCCCAAGGACCCTCACACACTCCAGCAGGTCTGCTAAACCCTAGCCAGCTGGCTGGCCTAGAGTTTATGCCTCGATTCCTCTTTCATCTGAAGGTGTCCTGTTGCCCTTAAAGCACCTAAACAGCAGTATAAATCTAAACAAAAAAGCTGGTAGTACATCAGGACAAGGGAGTAAGAGAGGGACACTATCTAAACAAGAAGTTAGGTAGGTTGAAGTTTGACAGTTTGGCTGAATGATGTAGATGACAAATGAGATTAGGGAGGGAACAGTTCTGGGTTAAATATCTTTTTTCTTCTAGCTTGTTTTTATCTCTATAGAAGATATATAGTGTGGATATTTTTCATTTTGTCATCTGTCTACCTTTCCATCCCTCTGTCTTTCTCTTGCGATATGTAGGGGGAATATGGCCTACCTTGGCTAATATATTATTCAGCCTTAATTGTTGTGTAACTAAAGTTGGCAGTTTGGAGTAGAGGGTGTCACCAATTACCCCCACAGCACCACTACCTGCACACACACACACACACACACACACACACACACACAAAATAGCCACTGTAGCCACAAGGATGCCGGGCGCATATTGATTTATGTGCTGACACATAGTGTGCATGTTTGGGCATATACATACACATATACATATTTTCCTGTACCTAAAACATGGATTTTCATCTTGAATGGATGTAAATCTGAGCAGGGATACAGAAGGTCATCCGGGAATTTCAACAGGATCACAAAAGTATTATAGAGGTGCCATGCTATCACCGGCAAACACCAGCAGCTGCGTGTTCACGTGTGCATGAGTATTCTGATTTGTTCATACACTTGCAGGGGTCATCGGTTAAAAAGGTCACGTTATAGTCAATATTCATTTAAAACATTATCCATTGCTGTTTTGACAGCCCACTCTGTTTTGAATTAATATTATCTGAATAATTTGACTACAAGAGGGGCTGATGTGTGCTTAGTAGTGGAAAAAAAAGACTAGAGAAGGGACAACAATGTTCTGGGTTGAAGGTACTTATGAAAGGAACAACAATCAGGGAAACAATTTTTTACTACTGTTTTTGCCTTTTCAAACATACATGTGAAAATGGACATATATGTGTAAATTCAAGTAAACACAAAGAAGAGGAATCTTGTTTTGAACCAGGGTTGTCCAAGAGAAGAAATGGTTAACTTTTTCATAACTCACCCAGAAGTTTCCCCCACCTACCCACCTGCCTTATTGTGATCCTTATAACACAGCCTCCGGCGAACTTAGCTAGTTAAAAAATAACAATCCCAGTGTTTATGCCTAAGCTCACCCATTAGCACAAGTGTTCAGCTGGGTTCAGTTCTGTTGTGGCCCGTGGCAACACAATCCAAAGGGAATAAACAACGAAGAGGTGCAAGTTTGTTTTTCTCCCCAACTGGAGACACTGAAATGAGATGTACTAAAAATATCAGTATGTTTCCATGAAGCTCATATGTGTTCCATCTACCTTCAACACAAGCACATACACACAAGCCAGACCTCTTGGTGGTCCAAGTGAGTTAGGTGGGGTTGGTAATGCTCCAACCACAGGGTGTGGATCAGCACCGACTTGATTAGTCATCGGCCCTGACCCTGAACCAGTCAAAGTGGGTAGAATACAAATGAATCCCCAGGGCCGTTGGCCAGTAAATCTGACTCAGGACCAGTGTTTATGGGATTCAAACCGCACCACACAAGGCCACAGCGGATGGGCTTACTGACCCTGAACAGTGACTTCATTGAAAGGAAGGGAAAAAGGCTTTTGGGCAGGGTGTTTGCTGGACTGATTGGTAGTTATAGTAATTATAAGATTGGGGTTATAGTAATTACGTCTACTGGCATACTTCACTCGACAAGGTGTTATGAAGGCAACAGTATACATCTGTTGTTTTCCTATGCTTGAAACAAGCCCCTGTTTAAAGGAAGAGACACATATCAATAAATCATGACAAAGTTAAATCTGTAAAGCCCTTGCTGCTCTGGGAAAGTGTTAATATTTCACCAACATGAGCCCCCCCCCCTTTCGTTCTGTTCCTTCAGGTTCTCTTCCATATCTAATGACTGTCAAGGCTCAACGCATCCGGGCTGCTCTATTCTTGGGTTAATGAACAGGTGAGGAATTACTTAGACAGACGGAGATGGAAATTGATTTTTTTAAGTGTTGCCTCATTATCCCATGTGAGGCACTTTATCCAGTACCACAGAAACACAACACCAGACAACGTGGATTGTGTACCGTCAAGGTCATATGGGTGTTATGGTTCCGTGTGTGCATTGACAGAATGGGGGTCGACGGTCTGGATTGAGACTATATGGATTGTCTGGAAGCAGGGCCATTAGTGAGGGACTAATTAGGGGAGACCAAGTGGTCTCCAGTACCAGTCGAAGCCAAGATTCATAAATAAGTAAGTGCAGGGGCAGCTTGGTCGCTTAATTAACAAAGCGTGAAAAAAAGGCGTGAATCCCAAGAGGCACAAACCCAATCTGGTTGCAAGGATGGGCTATCGGCAGCGATCCTGTCTATCTTCATGGCATTGATTGATGGCAAGCCAAATTGAATCTCTAATCATCACCACCCTTTTATATCTGCACCCGTGGGGATTTACAGAGGCCAAACGTGGCACAGGAGGTAATGCTTTTGTATCCCTTTCCTGACATAGTGGCATAAACATTGCAACCCCCCACAACCTTTCTCCCCTGCTCACATGACCATCCCCATCTGGCCAGGGGTTATCTGACCCCTGTGTCTGTGTTCTCGCTCACACTTTCATGTCTCTGCCGATTGTTTTCACACTCTAAGCTGTTTGGCTGAGGTATTTAAAACCCAGACACCTCACACGACTCCCACTTAGGCACCCTCTGCCACCTAAAGCAACATATTGCATTACAACCCACTACCCACCCAGCCTTTCTTTTTTGTAGCCATTCCTTCTGCACTAATCTTCTGTATTGTCCAAGCTGACAGGCAAGGAACATGTTTTGCGAAAAAAAGCCGCAGGCGACAATGACATGTTGAAAGAAAACTGCATGTCAGACCTGTCATGTAAGGAAACAATTTCAGTCAGTGGAAAGAGGGGAGATGGTGTGCATTTGTCATGCCTTTCAACTGCAGACTTTCCTCTCTCCATATACAATAGGGGAAGTCATCTTGACAGTCAAGACCTTATCAAGTAGTGGGCAACAACAAAGGGTCTCTGAGAAGTAAATAACATCTGTCTCCCAGCTGCTTACTGTCACTGTTGGGATTTTGATATCACAAGGGTGTGAGATAACAGGGAAAGGAAAAGAATACTGCAATTAGGACCTACTGTAACTGTGATAAGCTGTGGTCACAGAAGAGGGAACTGAAGAGGGGCAGCGGGCAGAACGATGGACAAAAAGGATGGGATGAAAGACGAAAGGATGAGAATGACACTTAAAGAGAGGGGGCGGAGAGATCATAGGCTGTGAGCAGGGCTGGGAAAGGGACAAGGCCAAAGAGAGTGACAGGGAGGTGAAGAAAAGGAAGGTAAACAGCATCTAAAAGGAGGCTTTGTCTGCAGAGGATTTTTGCTTAATGCCCACCTTTTTCGGTGGAAAGCCTTGAATCTTTCAGTTCTGCCTCTTTGACAGGCCAGAGCGCTAGGGTGTCTGGCTGGCACAAAACATACAGGGACCTTGAAATTGGTGGTACCTGATTAACTTATGCAAAACAACCACTGCGGTTCTACAGCCTCAGACTTCTTCTAATAAAATATATTTGTCCATTTAAATGAATGAAATCTGAATCAAAAGTAAACTTTGCCGCTCTATAAAAAGAAACCAAATGTTGAAAATGACACCATGCTTTGTTCCTGTTGATAACCTAGTTTACTGTAACAAGGCTCTGAATTTCTCAGACATTTAACTGTGAGCAAGCAATAAAACCACAACGCTTGGCTATTGATAAGCTTGCACTCACAGCTCGTATGAGATTTGTGTTTACTCACTCCCTCTGCCTTTTTGTTTAACTCTAATTATTCCATTCCATCTACCATTGACTCACCCACTTTGACACTATAGGAGATTGCATCTTGAAATCGTCACACAATGTTTCCATTGATCTGCACTGGCTGGCTTGTCAGTTTCATTAAATAAAACACTGACAGATTCCTTCCAGACTGCATCAAAGCCTAGACCTTTCATCTGGGACCAATGTGAGTTTATGTGTGAGTAATAAACAGAGACTGAGGGTAAAAGATGGTGAAAGGTATTGGTGGAGAGCAATTGATCATCCTTCCTAGGCATAAGCCTGTATCTGGGAGGAAGCTGCATGGTGTGAAAGTGGACGACAGGTTAGTGGAAAGCGTCCAAGTCAGGAGATTACAGTTTCTCTGCTCGGGGGGAACTCACAGTCTCAGAACCTACTGCTGCTCTGTTCCTCAGCTCTTCACATTCCTTCCTCCTCTTCTTCCGCCTGCTACCTATCCTCCTCTACTCCTTTCCCCCGAACCACAACATAATTGACCTTGGCTCCCTGCAACCTCTGGCCTGCATAGTTGCTTCTCTCAACACCTTTTGAAAGGAAGTGGCTGGCCAATAAACAGAACTAAGTGGCTTTTGAAAACGAAAACCCTCTCTTCTTCCCTCCCTCTCTCTCTCTCACTCTGCATGACCTCACACACACACACAACTCCAACTCTGAGGTGCTTAAATAACTGATAACCTTTCTGACTTTGACTCTGTTGGTGGGATGGAGGGGTGCAGCATGGCGAGAGTTGGACCCGTCATACACATTGCTCACCTAGCCAAACTAGAGGCTCACACTGCAGAGTAGGGCGGGGCAGTTTAGATTTCATGGCAAAAAAGGGGCATCCCTGGAAGTGAATGAGCTTGCAACTGGCTGAAATCCGCCACCTGCTATCTCCAGCCTTCCTGCGATGTTGGAGTCCACAGTGCTAACACACCAGTCTCGCAAAGGTAAAAGGAAGGTCAGATACCATGTATAAACTCTAGACGTCTTGCCTTCTTGATCTTTTTTTAATTCCTCCTCTCTCTTTCATTTCACACACATGCATACACACTGCTACACACCATCAAAACGCCATATTTCTGGGGAACCAAAGCGGATAAGACATGAGGAGTCTTTGAACTGCCTGGATGTTTCAAGCCCCTTCTACTCCTCTCGATCTCTGAGCTCCCCTGCTGCTCTGTTGGGACAGGGGAGAAAGGGGCTGATCGATATGCTCTGACAGCAATGAAATGAATGGAACCAGCTGATTGATCCATTAGCAGAGGAGTGAGTGGATGTGGGCTCTGACCCCACAAAGCTCGTGGTTGCATGCGTGAGGATTTCGTGGGGGCTTGTCTGGTTTGTGTATTGGGCGGAGGTAATGCGTGTATGCGTGTGTATGGCTGTTTGATTAAGGAACTGTCACCATTGTATGTGTGTGTGAGCTGAGATGTCATAAGGGATTTCCATAGGGTGTGAGAGGGGAAGGTAAGCTGTTTATGGCCTGACTTGGCACGGGGGGGGGGCTACATTGTCCGGCGCTTTCATCTGGCTCATTGCAATTAGTGTTTCACAGCACTCGTTGTCAAATCCCTGTTTAATCCACAGTTAACAACTGCCATGTCACACAGGCATATGGACACTGAATATACATTTGAAATTACATATATGTGAATTATACATTTTATCTACAGTTGAGGTTGCATTGAACGTATTATTTATTGCATCTTACAATCAAAAAGAAGAAAGTCTGCTGCAGAACTTACTTTATTGTAACAGTGAAACAGCAGCTCTGTGAACTAACTAAAGCTGATGGCAAACCCAGGGTGGCCTCCCTTCCTTTCCTCTGTCTGTTCCTGGAAAAACACATCAAGAGAGTATCTGTGTCCCAGACACACACATATATCACTTTATAGCTCTCTGCCATCTACAGCCCTACCAAATGGACAGGTATTAGGGCCATCTGAGTCACAAAAGGCCAAAAGGAACACCTCCACATTTGCTAGATTGCCCCCATGAATTGCTGGCCTTAATAATAATAGCCAGTTTGACCTTCCTTTCATTGCCCTCTAAATATTGCACTCACTTAAACATTAAAGTCACTGTGTCACTGAAACTCCATTTCAACTTGAGCTGAGGTTAAATAAATGTTCCCCACAGCTGACAGTGCCTCCAGGAGGCTGCAGCATGGAACCATGGGGATTATGTAAATGTCTTGACAAAAGGTCACGTGTGATTGTTGCTAGCTGCCACTGAAATGTGCTGGATTCATCGTGTGTGAGCTGTGCACTAGGGAGTGTGCTTAAGGAGTTCAGAGTGAATTTGGTGCGCTGTTGATAAGACAGCAGGTTGAACCTGCGCTGTTCTCAAGAAGACAAAAAGGGAATGGGAGAAATATTTAATAGAAGTGGGGAGCCCTCCTCTTGCCTGCGGGGCTTTTGAAGTGTAGATGAAGTGCAGGTGGTGAGTGTTTTTGACACCAAGGATGAGAAGTGGGGTGGAATAAGGTGGAATAGCGGCCTGCTCCAACACTGCACTCAATGGGAACACTCACACTCACACAGACCCCTTACCAAGTAAAATATACACTTTCCAAACAATCTTGTTCTCCTACAAGCATTATGGTTAATTACAATATACATTTGAGCCCATCACATCAGTCATGACTTCAGCTTTTCTCTTGAAGCCGTTCCTATCATCACACATCGGTGTTCACACAAAGCTGTTTTTCTGGTGTTGAAGGGAACAGGCCCTGGAGCAAGGTCCTGTGTCTCAAAAAGTCCCACCATCAACTACCCAGCTATGGCTAAACTCAAAAAAGAAATTCCCCCCCATCTGTCTTTTCTTCTTGCAGTTAACAAGACCAGCAAAGAGTGAAACCAGGATATGTGGACTTTCTCACCCCTCAAGGCAAACTGTTTTACAGCGGCGTCCACTCTCCAGACAGATGTAACTGGCTATTTTTTAAAGACAAATATCAAAGATCTCTTTCTGCTTCATCAGCAAAATTTGTTACAAGATTCTGTAGCTCATAAAGAAATGGTGGGAGGAGGCCCCTAGGTGGATCAAACTGCTGCTAGAAGAAGTCTACTCCCCCAAACTCCACCCTGTGTTCCTTTGAATATCCCTGCCTCCTCTGTGCTCGCCAAGTGACGAGCAACATAATGGTTGTCACATGTCCCTACAGGCTCCTACATGCAAAAGCTATATACAATTCCCCTGTTGTGCAGACTGGCCCCGATGACAAAAAAAGCCAAGCGTGTATCTCTGACCCAGTCTCCAACTGGTCAGTTGTTTGAGTCGGTCCCTCTAAATATACACATCCTCTTCCAGTGTATTTTTATTTGCCACTGGAAAACGATAACCCCTGGAGCTTGATTGTGTTAGGGCAGCTATTGTTGAGAAAGAACAAGATAGCCTTGGGGAGTAAGCCCCAAACAAATTCACCCAAACAGACTGCCATCATGACCTCTGCATAGGGGTCACCAGACGTGGGCTGAGAGAAGGTCCCAACTCACTTATAATCTGGACATTTTGACACATGGTAATTTCAGCTGCACTTTATGGACATCAGGTGCCGACAGGGCCTATAAAACACCAACTCTGATGGCCATTAATATTATGTCAGACATTTCATCAGTATTTTGAAAGCCATTAATGTAGTCCAGTAAGGACCAGAGAAGGGGAACATCCCTGTCTGAGTGAGCTGAACAAAGTGAAACATGCGTCACACATCGACACAAACACATGCATGCTCACATGCTATAAAACTTTGCGGCTCCATGACAAAAACGAACAGGTTCTGAATAAGTTTTGACCAATATACAAGTAAGGGGCTGTCAATAACTTTTTGTCTTTCACCTAATTCAGGGAATACAGTTATACAATTATTTGGTCTGAAATGGTTAGGAAGTTTTGCGGCATGAAAATGGTCTGAAACCTAAGCGAAAGGTTTTAAGTAAATAAGCTGAACCTTCGTTCCTATTATTGCCACGGACTAATACAAAGGGTGGTGTGTCCATTTCTCTCTGCTGTCATCACATGACTTTATTTTTAATTCAGTCCTCCTTGTTAGAGGAGCAGACATACCGTGAAATACTGTACCCCCAGCAATACACACACACTCCCCAACCCCTGTAACCTCCTAAACACACATATACACTCTCCTTCTGCCTAGATGCACTGCCCAGCTTGCTTTCCCTGTGAGGGCAAAATTGCTCCCTCACTCTCTCTCACTGTGTGTCTCACCATTGTTCTGCTCGGCTGACTACAGACACCAGCAGTGTGTCTGTGCAGTGGGCAGGCCCAGACACATTCGCCCTCCTCTGCTTGCTCTCGACAGTGTGTGTCAAAGACCTGCCATCCCACAAGGCCCCACTGTCGGATGCCAAGATGGACTGCACACCCAAATGCCATACACAAAACAGCCATACACACAAACTGCATGCACACGTACAGCTTTGGAAATAGTCCAGAAAATAGTCTTAGAATAACCTACTCTCATGAAGCTAACACACTACTCACTTCCGTGAACACAAATACTTAACTTTAAAGCAATTACAACACGACACTATACACAGCTACATTGGTTTGGTTATATGTTTTTTAAAGTATTGTTGGTCTCCAATTTTACTTGGATTAACATAAAATGGATATTATAACATAAATTCACCTCAATATCATAAAAACCCCTTATTTTTATTTAACTGCAATTACAATCCTCATATCTCCTGAGCTACACCCCAGGCGGCTGTGGCTCAGGAGGTAGAGCGGGTTGGCTGTTAATTGGAAGGTTGGGGGTTCAAACCCTGGCTCCCCCTGGTTGCGTGTCGAAGTGTCCTTGGGCAAGATACTGAACCCCGAATTCCCCCTGGCGGCTATTCCGTCAGTGTATGAATGTGTGTGACTGGTGAATGCAGATGTAGTGGAAAAGACTAGAAAGGCGCTATACAAGTACGGAGCCCAATTCTTTTTCACAAACTAGATTTACTTTACAGTGTTATATAAATGGCTAAATTAAACCATTTCGTGTTTTGTCACTAGTGGCTTTGCATGGTTGTTGTTATGCACATACAAATACAGCCTTTGACATCTATATCTTAATATTTATGTCAGCTGAAAAATATGGTTGGATTTAACTACATTTGGAGGTTACTGTAAACTAACACTAACAACCATAAAAATAATTGTATTATTGTAATAATAATATTCTTACACTCATATTTCTCTTATCTGTGTAATTTTGCTGCTGGTTTTATATTCTGCCTCTGCTGATCCTGTTTTGTCATCCCCAAAGGCTAAGCTGGAAATGGCCTTTGTGTTGTAAAGCCCTAAACACATACAGTAAAATGGACATGACTTGAGGCCATCCTCTGTGTCATATTTTGTCTCATCTTCAATAAATACTCCACAGTATCAAAGCTGATCATTCTATTTTCATCCCTGCTGCATTATTTTGGCCTGGTCATATGGCTTTGTCCACTTCCTGGTGTGTGAAGGCCCCAGCAGGCCTGACACGGCAGTTGCTTGCCTACATGTGAAATTCCAGCTTGGTGAATCTTTCCGCACTGCCATATGAGCCATGAACCATCAGTCCATGCACATGAGCGCTCCCGCAGGCCAGTCGCATCTGTAAGGTCTGTCAACTCTGCTGCTCTATGGGTCTCTGATCCAAATCTGCCCCACATCCCAACCAAACCACCTCACAACTCCTCCTATACCATACCATCCCACCCCAACTCCCAAAATGTCCTGAGATGTCTTCCTGAGCGCCTTACGCCAATCTGAACCTAAGTCACTATGCATCTGTTCAACATGGCTGCTGTCTCGCATATGACCTACCGACTGGCTGGGTTCTCTGTCGAGGTCAATATACCATGGTAGTGCTGAAAGTGAGGAACTGGTACTGTTGTTTTCTTTCATGTCTGAATGGGTTTGTTTCTTCTTTTAAACAAGTGTATATCTGTGAATTTTGACATTGATCTGCATTACGCTGCTAATTTGTTACTCTGGAGCAAGTATTGGAAATTCAAATGCACTACCAATGGGAAGTACAGCATAAAAATGTAATGAACATGATATGCAAAAATAACTTAATGTTATAGACTTTATAGTAAGATGCAAATTGAGTTGACCAATACTACTACTACTACTACTACTACTACTACTAATAATAATAATAATAACAATAGTTTTATTATTATTATTATTATTATTATTATTATTATTATTATTTCCCAGCTAATAAAATAAATTACCCTAATTTGATTTCAATGTCTGTAAGTCTAAATTCTTACTTACAGATAATATTACAAAAACAATTAATAATAATAATAATAATAATAATAATAATTCATATTATTAGTGTTGTTGTTAACAGTTAGTGTTATTAGTGTTGTAAAAGTAGAAAGCCTTTGTGCCTAATGTGCATTCGTGGCTATTGCACAAGAGGCGAAGTCATCCTTCACACAGCCAATTGATTCAGGACGCACTGATAAATATCCTTATGAATTGCTAATTGCTTCTAGCAAGAAGACAGCTAGGCAGTCTCCCGCATCAAACCTGATTCTGCGGTTTTAAAAGGCTGAGTAGCGCTGAATCACTCGATCAATAAAACCGCATCAATTGGCACTTTGAACACTCTTTGTGTTGTGTGTTTCTGTGTGCGCGCCTAGGCGACTGCCTGTTTACATCTCCACCGACAGTTTCTTATTCACTATTATGAAAAAACAAGTATTTCTGCTTGATAAGCATTCTTTAAAAAAAACAACTACTAACGTACCTACTAATAGATAGATAGATAGATAGATAGATAGATAGATAGATAGATAGATAGATAGATAGATAGATAGATAGATAGGAGTCCTTTACCATTTTGCTGACTTCCACATTGCCCTCGGGAATGATTCATTAGTAGAATTGCCAGAATGACTTTGCTTTTATTTTGCAAATTCGCTTTCACGCCTCTTTAGTGGGTTTCCACTCGGCTCTTGAATGGTCTGTGTGATAGCTGCCATACAGCCACTAATAGTTCCCTTTGTCACTTCAATTGAGACCCTAAATACATTTGTTCATTGGTTTGCTTTTGAATGATATGTAGAGGAGCTCTTGCAGTAAAGTTTAACATTGCAACTTCACTGTGAGTCCTGCTCAGGCCACACAGACTGCTGCGACCATAAATAACACCCGGTGAATGAAGGCCTTCGGACAGCAAGCGTGTCGGACAAAATGGCCACATTACTCCCTTTATCATCAATGTCAACTGAGTTTTACCAAGAAGCAGCCCTCCCAAACCTATAACAAGACCCAAATTTGATTTTGTACTTTTTATTAATGTCAAATGGAACACATATCAAACAAGCCGCCAATTAAGCTGTTTCTTTGAAAGTTATTAGGGGTGGAAAAAAACACAATCACTTTAGCATTAACAAGTATTCCCGTAAAAGTCACATACAATAATCTCACCTAAAATTTAATTTAGGCCTAAACAAGTTTCTTTTATTTGTGGGAATAGAGTTTACGAATTAAAAATGCCTTCTGCGCCCTATATCTTAGTATGTAATAAAATGGAAGACAGATTATGTTTCCTATTTCTATTCTTAAATTAAGACAGTCTTTCTCTATGCCTAATGATCACAAACTGGGGGGTGGGGGTATTATACAGGTCCCCATCCCATCGCCATTTATGATTGACCATTGCCTTACTTCCAATGTCTGGTAATATTGATTACAATGGGATTTCCTCTGCTATAGAAAGACCGGGAGAGAGAGAGTTAGGTGAGAAACGTGCCAACTGCAAACAGGCACAGGAAAGCTCCTGTGGAGGTGTGATCTCACCCACGTAAAAAAACATAAACATGTGAGCTTCAAATGCCCTGGTTGTACGTAATCACTCCACAAAATACACCGCCGTAAAGTTTAGACAGAAAATTATTCCAGGTGAGCGTTGTTCAACTGGAAGTTGTTTTACAAAAGGCTGGGCTTTGGATAAAGTACATCAAGTAAAGTATATCTGGGTTAATGTAATAATAAATACTCGCCAAACGTTTTCAATGAACACAATTTTGTCCAGCTATGGCTCCTAACCTGGGAAGTTGTTAAACTGAAACGCCATCTAATGCTTACATGCTGGTAGAGTCTAGATGAGAACCAATGATATGTCTTCTATCAGCAACTAGAATGTCATACAACGGGGATGCATTAAGACAAGAAACTGAGATAAACTGCATTGTCGTGGGTGCACTGTTCGTTGGTCTGGCCTGCGTGTCATTAGTTTATTCCTGCCACCCCCCCCCACCCGTGCTTCCTCCCTATATCACAAGTAATTTACACCGAGGACTAACCACAGCGCCTGTGCTACACAGGACTGTCATCGACGCAATTTGTCTCCTCAGCACACTGATAAAAGCCTAAGTTCAACAGCTAAGGCCTTTCTTACACCCACTAAGGCCTGACCTCACCCGCATTGCAACGATCAGCTTCTCATTTTGACATAAACATAATTAAGTTTATTATCTAATAAAAAAAAAGAAAATAACCTGAGTGGAATTAGAAGTCGTGAACTTCAGACAAGAGACACGTTTCAATATCCAAGCTGTAACACCCCCCCCCCCCCCCCCCCCCCCCCCCGCAATTCTATCGAATAAAAATAGAGACCTGGGTATTTCATTATTTTGCACAGAGCAACAAAACAATCATTAAGACAGGAAAACAACTGCTCGTACTTTTATGGGCCACATTTGAGGCGAGTAAAATCACCCAATTAGTTCAATCAAGTGAAGTGAAAAGATTCAGATTATTGTTTAGCATTGATGTTTGCAGCCACTGAGGACTCAGAAACGAGCGAAACCCTGTAATAGCCCCATAATTAAAAGCAAATTAAATTTACAAGATTGAAGACGTTTGGTTTAACCGTTAAAGAGTGGATGAGAACAAACAACGGAAAAAAGAAATAAGAGGAAAAGAAAACATTAATTCATTTAGAGCCTTTACCCGGGCTGAGTGACCCCGGGACCCGGAGAAAAGCACGGTGGGGCCGGGGTAACTTCCCCTCCAGGCTGTTTCTTTCTCCCTGAAATGCCATAAACCTAGATATACCAGAAAGAAGTCCCAGCAGTGGCTATAAATCATCCGGCTGTATTAAAAGCTTTAGTAAACCCCCAGCCAGGTCAGTCGGGTACAATTTATGGTATCACTTATGTAAGGAATAGATTGTTCTAACGAAATTCATCAATTTCAAGCCTGTGCGACTCGCTGTACTATTGTCAAGAAAAGCTCTCTTTCTAAGTCTCTACCTCAATCTCTCAATTCCCTTCTCCCTCTCTCTCCCTCTCTCTCTACCTCTGGAGTCCCCGACTGCTGCACAACAAGAATCCACTCATCCATTCAAGCCATGTGTTTTAAGTCAATGGTTCCTTACTGGGGTCCGGTGACCTACAGGGGTCACTGGGAGAGGTCCAGGGGGTCCCTAGCAAAATAAAGAACTACAATTTCAAAATAATTTTGTTCAGGGGGAGCTGGTATTAGAAAAGTGTAATGGCAGCCATCCACCTACAGAGTAATTAATTCAGCACTTTTATTCAGCAACGTCAAAACTGCATTTTAGTCTGATTGCTGGTTCTAATGTAAGGTCCCTTCTGTGTTGGGAGTCTTATCATATCATACTTGGTCGCCCTGTTATTTAGTGATACCAATAAAACAACAAACCTTATCAGATAAGCTTTGCACTATTTTAACTCATGATACCCGTGTGTTCTTTACCCCTGGTCCTGGCAGAGGAAGCAGTAGTGTGAATTGTGATTGAAGAGCAAGAAGCACCGACTGTAACAGGCCTACGGATGTTTTCTGAAATAAGGGTCAAGACACTGTGTGAAAGTGAGTAGAGAGGTAGACTTGAATCAAATGCAAGTGAACTGGTGTTGAGCCAGATTGCAAAATGATGATGATGATGTTGATGATGGAATTATTTAGTTTTGTGAATGTTTAATAAGTCACACAACTTTAATTGGAGCGGGATAAATTACCGTGTCCTTTAGCGTAATGTTTATACTGTCGCCTGTGTGTATCTACTGTTTATAGGAAGCCTATCCACTGTATATGACTCATGTTTAAGCATTAAAGTAAAGTTTAAAATTGTCAAGCAAAGTAAAAAAAAAGTTGCCTTGACAGGCGTATTTAACTTGTTTTAAGAATTAAACAAACTCTTAAGACGTTGTGTGGACAGGTCGAGGAACAAGCTGAGAGAGAAAAGCGTTTAGTGAGCCAGTGGCCCACTGTCCTACTTTCCTACTGGCATCACAAGCCAACCGGGAGCCTTGCCTGCGCTCCAGCGTCCACAGTTTCACGCTTTAGGCCCCTTCCAACCTTATTTCAACTATACTATATATTTATTTGTATTTCCCCAAACAGAGCACAGTGAGGTATTCCAAAATGTAGGAAAGTTATAACAGAGGAGTGGGACTTAATTTCTCGCTGATTCTATGCACGGCAAACATCAACACTTAAACTGATGGCTTTGTTATTGGAAGCAGCTGTTATAAAATATATGTGTAAATAATCAGTCGATGCCACTTTAAGAAAAAAAATCATTAACAAAACTAAACACGAAATGAATACTGAGATAAATTAATTACAGTTAATTTGATTTAATTTACTAAATGGCATTTTGCGTTTCCAAGCCTTCTTTTATAAATGAGAAAAATCATAATACAGCTTTTCCATGTGAGCTGAGTATCAAAACAGACTATAATCTGATTTTTTTCAGCTTAGTCCACATGTCAAAAGGCCACAAATTCATACAGCCCTAAAGGATAAGCAGCCGTCCTGGAGAAATTGTCTGGGGTGTGGGGGGCTTGGAGCCGCGACTCCCCGATGAGATACAGTGTGGAGATAATTTCTCTTAAGTGACGAAGAAAGCACTAGCAGCCGGCAAAAGCTGATCTAACAAAAACGAATACACATTGTATCACTGAAATGGATGAGCTTCCCTTGACGCGCATAACAATTGTGTACTGAAACCTCCACCGATCAGCGCCTGGCTGCGTAAAGCTCATAATGCCATTTGTAATGCCTGAAAAAAAGCCAGATGGCCACTATGAAAACGAAACGCTAGTTTTGATTTGGAGATGACAGAAAACGAAGAATTTGGGTATACAGGAGCCTCACCCGCTGCGTTGCCCACCCTCTGAGAAGCATGCGTGCTGGCTCATTTGGTATGGAGGAAAATATGCTTTAGGCATCCTGCAACGCAACTGAACCAAAATGAAGATGAAATGTCTTACCTTCAACGGCGGACACCACGGGCAGCAAGAGGCTGCATAAAAGCAGAAAGTAATCCATTGTCATAAAGCGGTCAGGTCGGACATGTAAATAGACCCACGAGAGAGAGAGAGAGAGAGAGAGAGAGAAGAGGGAATACAATCCTGGGTGATCCGACGCTCCACGCACCCAGTCCCGTCCTAGTCCCAGCTGTGTCAAGCCTCCAGGACCAGAGTTACCCCCATTCACCAAAACACGTAAAGGTGAGTGTTCGGACGAAATAACACACTTGGAGTACAATGTGTGAATATAGCAGCCCTTCTCCCTTTTCAGCAATCTCCAACGTGCCTTTTTAAACCAGAGAAAAGGCACCGGGCGCAAGTCTTCCAGTCCGCTCCCCTCGCACCGAGTGTCTCAGCTGTAAACAGGTAGTCCAGTCCGTGGTCACCATCCAGAGAATATTTCCAGCAATATTTCGCTGATAGTCAATGAAAAAACAAGAAGTAACAGCCGTCTGGAGGAGATCTGAAGACTGTCTCTGTGGTCAGGGGAGCAGAGGCAAAGATAGCCGCACTTGTGTCAGAACCATGGAGTATAGTCCGAGCTAGGCATGTGCACACTCACGTGCGTCCACGATCAAGTGGTATTCCTATAAAGAGACAGCGGCGAATTCCCTGAGCGAATTCATCAGCTTTGGTGCTGTGTGAGTCGTCTGCTTCGCACGGCTTGTGCACTGGAATGAAGCACAAGGCTGTGGAGGAATAACGGGAGAGTGGCGAAGGAGAGAGAGAGAGAAAGAGAGAGAGAGACCAGGGGGCACCAGCAGGAGGAGGAGGGGTTACGGTTAAAGCGGCTGCAGTGAAGAATGTCTACCTTGAAAATCATAGTCTCATATTTATTATCAAAATAAAATCCTTGTCTGTTTAAAACAAGAGTGCATTTATAACATTTCCCTTCACTTCCCAGAGTAGTCTTTCTTCTCGCATCGCCTATCGGCACAGTTACAGCAGTATACCAAACGTCTCGTCTCTTCCAGACACTTGATTTAACACAGTTTTGTTTGTGATAGAATAATTTGATATTTTTTTCGAACAGTTTGTGTAACATTTTGACATGTATCTTTACGTGCATTTTTCTAGGATATGCAAGCCTTAATTATCAAGTTGGTCTTTTATTTTATTTTATTTTTATGTTTTTGCAGCGTATCACTCTGCCTTTCCTTTCCCGGGACTCCCAGCTCGTGCACAGGCATGGACGCACAGCGCCTCCCTGCGGGTCACTTCGCTTCATTGGAAAGGGGAAAATGAAGTTTCTGCTGAGGTTTTACTTTGATTAAAACAATTTTCTCTTCAGCTGCGTGACTTCAAATACTAAAACATTGCGAAAAGGCACCGATGGCAACACATTTAAACAGCGCCCCGCCCGTTTTCAGATTCTTCTGTACTTCGTTTAAAAAAATATATATGGATGAATAAAACGAGCAATTTAAGATCATTTAAGATCATTTTAATAATATGCTCATGGAAAACATTAAGGTTTTCCACCAATTTCGATTGAAAAGACAGTGGCATCGAAGTTCTCTGTTAAATTTAAAGTCATAACAGAACTGAGAAACTTTCCTGTACGCGGCGCTTTTTTTGAGGGGAACTTATGACTGCACTGCACAGTTTTTTAAATCGCTTGTTTGTGTTTGTAATACAGTGAGACATTTAACTCAATCGGTCGGGCAAAAGGCAGCAGGCAGTTTTTTTTCCTTGCAGGATTATACAGCTGCAATCTACTTTTCCTGCTCCTGGGATTTGCTGAAGAAGGGGGCATCTGTCACGACCAGGCTTTTTACAGCCTTTCTCCTCAGTCTCTCTGCCTTTACAATCGTTTTATTGTATCAGTAAGTGCTACAGTCTATTTTCAAAACAGTACTTAACACAGTTAGGAAATCTGCAAAGAAAATATACATTTCAGTCCAAACAGCAACCCTTAATATGCGTTGCTTTTTTATTTACAAAAAAAACTTGCTTGCTTCATGCACATTTTTCAGTTTTAGGGGGTCAAAGCAGTTTTTAAATGAACGGAAATCGCCATATGGTCACTCAAATAAAATCCTATGATCTGTGGGGGAATTACAGGACTGCTGACAAAACAAAAGCCTACAGTAAGTCAGTATGCAGGTTATAGGCGCACCCTGATATATAGGGAATATTTCAATAATATTGACATTTACTTAAATACTGAGTAATATTTTGTTCAGTTTGCTTTTTTAAATTTAGTAATAACCAACTGATACATTTAATTAAGTCAGACATATATAACTGAGACAGAGATGACAGGCGCAGTTATACTTGGCAAAGTCAGCATTAAATAGCAGAAGTCGATTACATTATTAATTATGTTGAATATTGATGTGTTCTCGGCTCTGTTTGGAGATAAGAAAATAGCGGACACGCTCTTCAAATAAAGTTATTAAAGTTAATGTAAGGGATTTGCAGCAAAGAAATGTTTTAGGTGTGTCATGAGGAAACCTGTGGAATCTCAAAGTGGAGCCAAATGACCGGTCTGTCAGTGTAAAGTTGAAAGGAGATTGGATGCTATTTCCTGAGAGGTGCCAGCAGACAGATGTGACCATATGCTCTGTCATCTCCCCGTTTTATGTGTCAGTGTTGCCACTGTCACAGAGCTGATAATAAACAGTATTTTAAAATATAATCTTGTGCCATTTGGCTAATTTGTGTAACTTATTTTCACCCAAACTCCCAGTTAATTTCCTGAATTAGATTTGTGATTTGTTTTCTTTCTTTCTTTTTCTTTCTAAGCTGATTGATATGTGGAGCAACAATAATTCACTTTTATTATGAAGGAATATTACCAGTACTTTGATTTCATTAATCAAAGACAATGGCATTTTAAACCAGCACATTGCAGTTACCCAGATAATTCATGTTTTAAAAGTGAAAATGCAACCCCTCATAGATTTATTTTTCTAAATAGGTATAGCAATGTAAGTAAAATACAAATTGTAATTTTAAAATGTTTGTTGATATTTTGTAATTCTGTTTCCAGAGTGTTAGGATTTAAGTGGCTAAAATGTTTGAACATTTGTTGAACTGCTCTAAATTTCCCTAACTTAACTCTAAATTTTGGAGTATTTTCAACAGTTAATGGACATTTGTGCTATACACAGACTATTGCTGTATAATTGTACACATTTACTGTTTTAACAACAGCCCTGTGTTATTAACGGTGCTTTGCTGTTGGTGTCATATACAGGCTGTTGCTGTAAATATCTACTTTTAGAAATTTAAAAATATAATTTTTTTGTTTGTTTTCTGTGGCAAATGACTATGTAAATAACTGATTTTACAGTATCATTGTTAAAAACAACCCATGCCAAAAATGGTTGTTTTTATTATATTTTATATGATGAATAATTTCAGCGTTTTGGTCTTGTTGTCTAAAAATACTCAGAAACTATAGCAGAGGGGAAAAGGGCATTAAAGGCTCCCTCTAAGGTATTTCAGGAGGTCGGTCTCTCTCTGACACAAAATTTGTCAGATTCCCATATGAATTCCTGCGTACCTCCCAACGACATAGCCCGTAGGAAAGGAAAATCATTTTATAAGTGAAGCGACGTGGGTAAGAGGATCTGTGGCGGCTTCAAAGAAGACTGTCTTGTTTGTTGCCAAAACCACTGAAGCCCCAGCTCTCCTGCCTGGTCGCCATTAAAGGGCAACCAGAAGCACACTGAGTTCACGACTGCCACCTCTGTTACTTCTATACGCTTATGACGGCTCTTAAAAGGAAATGAGGTAGAAAGACTTTAGAGCAGCTTTGCTAAAGAAAACATGAGATTTTACAGATTTTTGTTGGGAGTCTGTTACACCTTTGAAGGTTTCTCCCTGAAGATCAGAAAGCAAAAATATTGGTCTATGATAAACAAAAGATTACCAGGGGTATGTCTCAGAGAATTCTTGAACCCCCAACTGTTTGCCAATGTAGAAAATAAGTGTGTCAAACCATAAACATTGGCTTGGTATAAACCAATACACTTGGGGGAGGGGCTTTTTTCCAATGACTGAAACATCCACATTAATAAATCAGCAGTTGTGTACTTTGTTGCCAGGGTTTTTACAAATCTTATGAAGCAGGTTTATTTTTCTACGTTTTATAGCGTGTGTCATTTGGGTCCGGTTTGACGGTTGAGCATTTTCTTGTCTATGAATGGCAGCAGTAAAACTGTATGTGCAGTCTTGTTGTTATAAAATGGCTGCAATGGGTCAGGATTAGTGCTGAAAACACTCACCAACACACAGAGCTTATTTCTGGAGACGTTGCATTGATACATTTTTCCTGGAGGCTTGCCATAACCATTACCCATAACCAAAACATGTATGATCCTAACCATTGCATTTACCTTTACTCTATAATCTAACCTCAGTGAGGACAACATGATATTTTAGATGTTCCTGGATGCAACTGCTCTGGGACTAAATCGTGGACATCAATTTTGTCCTGAAGCAAGTGGCTGATCTGGTTTGGAGTCCGCAATTTGTTCCAAATGTGACTTAAAACAAACACGCACACATACTGTCAGCAGACAGGGAGAAATTGTCCACACAGTGCTCATGAGAAGCACCTGGCCCACATTAGAAACTCAATAAGCAAAGTGGCAGACATTTTATTGCCATATAGAAATTTCTCAAGCTTACACCTACTGCGCCCTTGCCAGACCCTCACTAACCTCATCTATCCGTCCTCCCACTCATCTTGTGCCAGGATATCAGTGTCTCTACTTTCTCTCCTAAAACGCAACACACACACACACAAACACACACACACACACACAACATAGACCAAAGACTTTTATAACACACACTAAACTTCTCTAACCTTTCCTCCCTCACAAATCACATACCCCGGACGCAAACACAAACAATCACCCCCTCTAGCATGCATAAAACTCTGGCAGACTTCACACACATACACACACCCTGTAGCTCTTATGTCTGGGTATGGCCTAATAGCAGCACTAATGTGATGTGAGTGTGAGGGGATCGCTTTACTCTGGCAATATTAAGGGAATGGTGAGCCGTTGGTACGTTAGAGTGTCTTTTGACATGTGTGTGTGCTGTAGTAGGTGAGTGTGTGTGTGTGTGAGTGAACAGGCAAAAGAGTACTGGTAGTGCTGGTGGAGGAGGAGCTGTGGTGGGTGGCTCTGGAGAATCTCACAAGTTGGAATCCAGGCAGAGAGGAGATGCATGTGTGTGTGAGTGTGAGTGAGTGTGTGGGAGAGAGGGCGGGCTGTTTACAAGAGTTTTTGGGGGTGGGGAGGGGTGAGGGGGTCTAATCCTAAAGGCCTTCACCACTGACCGAGCACTTAACACAGGATCACAAATGCAGCCCCGACTGAACCCCCTCAAGACCACCATCATCCACCCTGCTCCACACACACCAGCACAAACACACACCGAACACCACATCCACTGTGTCCCCTCCAGCTAAAGTTCTGCCGCTGTAAATCAGCACCTACTTGCCAACCCCCCACTCTCCTCTTTCCTTACCACCACCAACACCCCAACGTCTGCCACAACCAGCTACTGTCTGTCTCTGGTGAGTATCTATCATCTTTCAGCACCTTCTCTACCAAACAGAGAAAAGATATCCTTCACTGTCTCAGCTGACTGTAGATTTATGACTCAACCTCACATCACCCCAACCCTGCTGTCTTTGTGCCGACACAGACAGACAGGCAGGCATTTAGGCAGACAGGCAGTCATAGATAGAAGCAGTCATACACGTATAAGTATCATGTGTAACGCTGACAAACAGCCTGAGCATGCAAATTACACACTTTGTGGACAAAAAGTGAGAGAAATAATCTTTCACCACTACAACATGATTGCGTAGAGAACATGAACAGAAACAGACAGTTTTAGGTATTGAAGTTGAGTTGGTGGATAAGTAATTACATTTGCTTTCAACTCTGGCAACTGAGGTTCAGTTCCTGACTTCAGGAAGCAAGTAACTCTGAATGAAGATTTTAGGTCACAACAAAAGCCTTCTCCTAACCTCAACCAAGGTTTCTGTTGCCTAACCTTAAGTGAAGTTGCTTAATGTGCTTACACTCAATTAGCTAATATTTCCACATGACTTTAAATTAGCATGTCCAATTTGTCACATATTGCTGTCACAACATGTTTGTATAGGGGGTCTCCACTGGTTGCAAAAAGAGGTCCGACTGCATTGGAGTCAATGACAAAACGGCCTACTTTTCACCTGATTTATTAACTTAGTGAACACATTCCTAATGGCTTTATTTTATTTTATTAATTATTTTATAAATTTTATTTATTTTTTGGTCCCAATTGCTAGTTTCAAGTGTTCTTCAATCCAGAATAATGTTAATTTTGTGAATTACGGTCCCATTTAGAGCAAAACAGACAATAAAACAGGGTTTGTTTTACGGGGTGGCTACCTTGTGATTGACCAGGTACCTAGTCTATTTTTGACGGAAGCCACGTCAAGCAGGACAGAGTAGTAGGACGGAACAAAAAGTGTTGACAGAGAGCTGTGAAGAAGGTAGTAGAAGCGCAAAATTGACAAATTAAAAAGTCACTTACGTGGGGCAGGCTACACATACCACTGCTAAAACGCTTCTAAGATGCTTCCAGTGGAAGTTGACGCCGGGCAGAGGACAGAACAAAACCATGGTGCTGCCATAATGTGATGATGTGGCTTACTTTTTCTGGTAAGAACACTTTGTTTTAAGGCTATTTTTGCTAGCCAAAATAGCCATCAAAATTAATATCACAATAACTGTGAATTACAGCTGCACCTTACTGACCAAGTTAGCTAGCTCAACCAATTTGCCTGCATTTGGTTACTTCTGGTTTCCAAAAGATGAACATGGGAAGGTCAAAATGTCAAACTCGAGGCTTCAAAATGGTAGTCCACAAACCAATGGGTGTCATGGGTGTCCAATTATACAACTCACAAAAGTGTAATTTGGAAACTTGAAATCTCATTTGCACATACACAGAGCATGGATCTTTCTGTGAAGTTAGATGCATCTTGTGCCCAGCAGATAAACCTTTGAAATGAACGATATTTACATATTGATTGATCAGTTTAGTTAAATAATGGAGAAAGAGTAGATATACTTTAACACATTTTAACTAAAAAAAATAACCTTTTTGTGGTCAAACTACAAAGACACAAATTATTATTTAAAGGAGCACATTTTTTATGCCTTAAAATATATCTGGAGGTGGAGGTGGATATTTTATCAACTTGTTGTTGTTATTTATTGATATGGTCTTAATTTAAAAACACAGCTAAAATTCATATACAAAAGCAAACATGTAAGTCCACACACCTTTCCCTCAAGTATTACAGTATTTTGTCTGGCCCAAGTGGCAGAGTCGGTGGGGGTAGGTCAAGGCAGACACATTGGCCAGCAGAAACATGACTGTACGCTTCAGAGCTTTTCCCATTAACACAATGGAAAAACTCTGTGTGCTGTGTGTTGCTGCTATCATTGCCACTGTAAATGCATGGCCTTCCCAAGGTGTGACCTGCTCCTGAGGTATGCTTGCCTGTACATTCCAGATTTATACGCTGTCTCCTTACATCCATCGCTGAGCTTGATATATCTTGAGCTTAACCCGTGCCAAGAAAATTGCTTTAGATTCATGAATATTCTGGACGTCTCCATCGCAGCAGTGGATTACTTTCAATTTACTTTAGTAACTAAATGTTATGGAGAAAGTACAACAGTGACAAATTCCCAAGAACAAAGTCCAGACACAGATGCAAAAACGAGGCTCTTGCAGGAATCATTTGACGTCGGACGAAATCAAAGGTCTAGAATGAATAATCACCGGTGCTGGTCCAATAACAGAATGATTGATTGGCCCAGAGCCCCACACTGTCTGAGATAACATTGTTCAAAGTGACCAAACACAATGTCAACACAGTGTCTCCCTGTGGGCGCCGTTCTTTCTCCATGTTCAGAAACCCACTGTTGACCCTTGACCTTTTAGCATGTCTATCTGCAAAATGCAATCTTCCGTGCAGTCTGTGACCCCGACGGTTGCCAACAGTGGCAAATGGTGGCAGATGCTCTCTAGTGTGGGTTATTGGAGGTCACTATGAACATCACGCAAAAACAAGCCAGGAAATTAACTTATTAAACAGGCCTGGAGGAATGTTCTGCTATTTGAAAGAACATCAAATACTGTGATAGGGTAGTTACTGCTATGCTCATATCCCATACAGAATACTTACTTCAGGCCATTGACAGAAGCAGAGGTCAATAGCTTTGGTGTCTACTTTTTATGAGCATCAAATCACAACAAATCGTCCCTGTATAGTTACTGTCAGTCAGGTGAAAAGGGTTTTCTTCCCCCTCAGTGTCCAGCTCTATACTCCAGCTCTCCCAGAGGTAGTTAGTAATGACAAAGTTTCTAACCGCAAAAGCACATGGTTTCAGTTTAGCCGTCGCTACCATTCAACATGGCTCTCATCCGGTTGCTCTCTCTCTCTCTGCATGATCACACCACTTGTATATGACATGCTATGACCCAAAAGCCGTATAATGGAAAGCAGAGAGCCTTAACCATTACCACCCCCAAATCTGGACACCCAATAGGATATGTCATCCACATCTTTGGATAAATGTTTGTAACATTTCAAATTACTCTGCTTTTATGGGTAAGAGGGTTCTGCTGAATGATCTGAAACCAGAATAAATGCATCTAAATGAGAGTAGATTGTTTTGCAGAGGTGGTGCTGGTGCAGGGTGTCAGCTGGTCACTTGATTAGCTAGGTTTTTGCTTGGCCTGCTGGCTACTGGTCACGTAGTGAGAGAGCAGACACTTGGCAAGATTGTGCAAGACTGTAGTTATTCAGTTTAAGCGTCTCTGAGTGCGTATGCGTAAGCCAAGCCCTTATTACCTCAGTGTGGGTGGGTGTGAGGTGGTCTGTGTGTGTGCATGTGTGCGTGCTAAGTCCTTATTACCTTAGCGTATGCGTAATGTAACCAAAGTACTTATTACCTTAGCATGGCATTGCGTATTTATATGTGTGTGTGTGTGTGTGTGTGTGTGTGTGTGTGTGTGTATATGTATATGTGTTTGTCCCTATTAGCTTCTTCCTCCATACCAGTACTCCCTGAGCACTAGTCAGCATGTAAAGCAACAAAACACAGCAGGACCCTGCCAGGACAGCCACAAACAATAGAAAAATATACCTAAAAAGAGAAATATACCTAAAAAGCAAAGATATAGCTCATCCAGTATTAAAGGGTTGGTTCACCTACATAATGCACACAAAAAAGAACGTTTTCATATTGTATTTATGTCCTGTGGATAGTTTTGGTTTCATTTGTCCAGATTTTTAGATTTTTGTCCTAATACAATGGAGGTGTATGGGATTTCTATAGTGGTTTCAAAAGCATTGAAACAATATATTTAACATATGCAACAGCAGCTTGTCTTTCCAGAAACCCTCTGATTTAGGGTCAGGTTTTGCTCGCAAAGAAGTAGTTCGTGTGAAGCTTTGTCTAACCTCGTTGGAAACCAAAAGTGTTTATACCTGATCACAACGGCCACACATGGAGTGGTGGAGTGAAAAGCCGACCACCACAGAGAGTGGGGCAATGTGACTGTTGTTTATACGTAATATAATGTACGTATTACGGTGGTAACGGTAAACATTTTCAGTCGGTGTCTCATTGAAGAGATAGTGTTGCATTCCGGTTGTTCACATGTGACAGTGCAACAATGGCAAAAAAATCTTGAGAGAGAAATTCAATTTCTCCTTTCTCACCCCAGCACTGCTGGCTAACCACAGCATGAAGTGGGTTGTGAACAGAAACCACTGGACACAGCGCCCCCTAGTATGGCGTCAGAAAGGTTTGGGGATTTCCAAAGCTGTTTGACCATCTGACAAGCTTAAATCTTTTTCTGTGTATTATCCAGAATAAATATCTTGCTGTACAATTTTTAAAATGTAATTCAATACTGTGAGCCCCACAAACAATATGTCATTAATCCATTGTACTGATGTTAAGGCAGAAATCTCAGACATAGATTTCTCAAAACCTGGACAATGATAGAAACTGCCACATGGCTTGATACCCTAGAGCAGGGGTATTCAATTAAAATTCAAAAAGGTGATGGCGTAGTGGATAAGACACATGCCTTTGGTGTGAGAGCGTGCGATCTCTGACATGTATAGCAATTGTAAGTCGCTTTGGATAAAAGCGTCAGCTAAATGAATAAATCTAAATGTCCATTTAGAGAAAATTTCCAGAAGCAAAGTTCCACAACATCATAATGACATAATTTAGGTTATATAGTACCATAATATATAGTTGTATCAACATGTGTTTTTAGTCAGCAAATGTTTCAAATATTTCAACAATATTTAGGCTACTGTCAGTTTTCACATCAAACTGAGGAATAATAACTTCTCTAATAATAAATTCTAAATTTCAGTAAACTAAGGGATGCATTACAAAAATACATACATACAGTTTTTAAAAAAAAAAAACAAACAAACTAAAAAGTGTAGCTTGAAGTGATGAAGTGTAGTCTCAACCAACTTTATAATAAACACTCAACACATCTTAACAAATGAACAGCTTTAAAGCCTCCTTTTCGCTTTCATTCCCTCTAATATGCCACTTCTCTGTTTCTTCTTGTTCAGTGACAAATGTGAGCTGTGGCTTGTCTTGCCAGCTAGGATTGGAGATATATGAGATATTCTGGTTTTGAACTGCCTGTGGGAAGAATGTACATGTAAGAATCTGTACATTCTTGGTTAAAAGCCATGTGAAATCTCTTTTCTCTTTTGTTTCCTCTCTCCGTGTGTGTTTCAAAAATGTCTCTGGTGTATCTCATTCGCTGATTTGACTCGCAATGCTTATTGGAATACACAGATTTGATTGGCTGAGCAGCATCACATGAGACCATTGGAACACATGCAATTGATCTGTGAGTTTTCTGGGCTCCGTCACGAGGTAGTAATCCTTAATAATAAATCGGCTATTGGTCCGGGTCCGGAGTGGACGGTGGCTGAGTCCAGATCCGGACCGGGTTCTGCCAATTAGTGACCTTTGCACTAGAGTAAGTTTATATATTATTTGTAATTTGGGTGAACCAAACCTTTAATATTGATCTTGCGCTGTACAGAGCTTAAATATGCAGATCCAAAAACAACATTTTAGAAATTTGATCCTCCACCTCTGCTGTCTAGATGATGCAGTATTATACTATTATTGAAACATGTATGCATTAGTGAAACAATGTATGCTAGTAAGTACACAAAAAGAAAGAGTTGTCACTTCTGAGTGAAAATACTTATTTCTTTCACTTAGAAAGTATCTGAACAACAAACTATCCTGAGGTCCATCTGCAAACAGTTGTAGCAGTTAAAATTCCATATTCATGTCTGTACAAATGCAACACAGTTCCATGTTCATAGGACTGTACTGTACTGCCTTTTTGTTTAAATTTTTTCTTTGTCTGCGTAAACATTGCCTAGAAGAGTACCCTAATACTAGTCTAGCCATAGATGAACAAACACTCACAATCATCCTGCAGTTTCACATTTGTCTCGGCCTCCACTAGACTCAAGGAAGACAACGCGGGGCAACATTATTGTTTTGCCTCAGGGCTCTGACTTGTCCATGCACTTTCACATGATTACATCATCACTATTTCAGGCAAACAACTGAAACTAGTGCTGCTAGGCTGCAACTCATAATCTTTCAACTACTTATGAGTCACAACAAGTTATGCTGCCATATATACAGGTGGATGCACGTAGTCGCATTGTATTTTGTCTGGTATCGGAGGAAGCAGCGACTATAACAAATAATCACGGACTGACTGCAGATGACTTTCAGCAAACGTGTGTGTTGCTAATGTTGATTCAACTTCTTTTCAACCTGAATTCGCTTATGGTAGGACTCAAATGTATCTTTAAAGGTGGACCCTTTTCAAACCTCTTGATGGTTTCAAAACCCACTGTGCATATTATATTATCTGTTGTTAAGATTGTGTCTCCATTTATCATCTAAAATCTGTTACTGTTTATCTTATACTATCCTGTCTAAATGCTACATAAAATCAAAGTTAAAAGCAGAATGAAAACTGCAGCTGATTGTGTGAGTTTAAATATGAGGTTTTGAATAATGGTATAGCATGTTGCTCTCTCACTTTCTCTACTCATGCATGCTGTGACAACCGACTGGCAGACCAAGCAAAAGTCAAGATCCCTGGCAGAGAAGGTAATTTGGTAAAGCGGATATGTAATTCAAGATCATGCACCCATCCACAGACAAGCCTGCACATGGCAGTAGGGATGAATGCATGCAGTTGTGCAGGCGCACACGCACAAACACACACACACACACACACACACACACACACACACATGACTGTACCCAACAAGCGTTTGACAGACAGCAACATGCAGGAGGTGGCCAAGTTCAACCACTCTCCAGTCCCCAATGACATTTACATGACGCACAGGTTGACTCTCTAAGAAAACACTAAAGCAGCTTTGGAATATGTTTGGAGCCGATATCATAATTATTATTCACTTTCTGAATTTACAAAGCAATGCATGCAGCACGAATGTGAAACATATAATAACTTTGGTGCTATATTTACATGGGCGCGTCCCTCTTGTAAAAATTTGTTCAACATTAACATTTTTGCTACATATGCATGCTTACATACACACAAGCACAGACACAGAGAGGAGTTATGAATGTGCAGACTTTTTTCCCTCTTAAGCAGCCCCACCCATCTTTATGGCACAGATATACACACACAAGGAAACAGTTGCGCTGCCAGCACCAACCCACACACCATCCCATAACCACCAGCCTTATGCCTGCCGCTGATACAAACAGACAAAACAAAACTCTCTGCCAAGAAGCAATCAGTCAGACAGAGTGCCTCGGTGATTTGTTATGAGCAGGTGCTGTGAAGAAAATTGACAGGCAATGTTTTATCAAGACAGAGCGAATTTACTGCCAGTAAATTGATAGTAGACATAATGAAACAATAAAAATGTGTGCAGCACCAGTCGGGACTAGGTGCTCTGTGGTTGCCTATATGTGTGCTTATGTGTGGGTGCCCGTGGTGTCAGAAGAGATCCATTGCCTTGCAATTCACCACACCCCCACATTTACATAGTCTGATTCATGCCCCATTGTTTTCTTAACTGATAAAGAAGTACTTGAGCTGTTTGCAAACAGTGTGTCAACAATGGGTGAGGACAATAGAACTATTCAAAAGCCAGAGAGAAGGAGAACAGGGTAATAAGAAGAAAAGAGGGAGAAAAAAAACAGAGATATGTGTGTGTGTGTGTGTGTGTGTGTGTGTGTGTGTTAGTGTCCGGTTTGTGGGGACACAGGATGGGTGCTGTTTCAGTGGCTAATTTGCAGCTTTGTTGCATTATATCATATCACCCTGCTGCAAGTCATCATAGTGTGTTAGTGACTTTGCCCAGTGCACTTTATATACTTCTACCCCTACCATGAGTCTCACACACACACACAGGTCTGTCACCCATGGCGATGTGAGTGATCTCTGTATGGACGCTGCTGAGCAGCTCAAAGGGGCATCTGGTCTTTTTCCCTTCTCAGTCGCTGAAATGTAAACACCCCAGTTGCCTGGATTTGCCAAATGAGCACCTGGTATTTCAAAGTGGCCTCCTGGTTGTGACTTTTTTTTTTCAAGCTGGGGTGGGAGGCAAGGCTGTTCTGCATTATGCAGACATACACACAAGCATGCTTGCACGCACACTCGCTGTTGTTCACTACAAATGTATAGTGGGAGTGGAGACACAGGGTGAGACAGGCCAGCAGGCCCACACACGCACATATACACACACTGACCCAACTGCTTTAACTTAAAAAAAAAAAAAAGCATGTTTAGGTACATGCACACTATGAACTCCGCCATGCATACACTCCGTCATTCCCTCACCTTGCCTTGTGTTTAGTCTATACAAAGTGTAATGGTATACGGTAGGATTACTGCAACCCTCTGAGGTGCTGCAGTACAGCGGTGTGGTGTGTGTCAAGACTGTCTGTCCTCGTCCCTGCGGGCTGCTGAGACTTGTCATCAGAACAGTTAGGCACACAGAGCTAAGCCAGATCCCAAACCTCACACTGTTAATCTGAGAAAAATATTGGGGTCATCAAACAGAATATCCATTAAAAAAAATGTAACATGGTCAAAGAAAAAAAATTTTTCCCCCTCCAATTTATGTTTTTCTTACTAGGAAACCCACAGTAAGTTTGTTGCCTGAGCTTCAAAGCAAACGACTGCTCACTAGAGGATGAGGTATCCAAACATTCACAAAAATAAAAGAGGCAAGACCACACTGAATCCAAGCCTTTGTGTTCTTGGCTAATTTACAATACAAAGTCAAACTAAATTGCTCAGAAAATTTGTACCAAACATATTTTGGCATTTTGGGCTTCATCGGTGTGTAACGACAGATTACCCACTTGCTCACATCTCCCTTTGCCATTTTTAATGAAACAGCATATTTATTGTACAGTTATGTACACCCTTGCAGTTCTAATATTTGCTAACAAGTCTATTGTAGCCCTCCTTCTCCCTCTGGTGCCTTTTATACTGTCTTTTGTGGCAATAGTAGGGGAGAACAGTTGCTTCATAATTTTGGGGGGCTCAGTTCCCTGCACCATAAATGCAGACGTGGTCCTCGGTGGTGTAATTGCTCATTGTGTTGTTTTTATGCTGACACTTGCCAAGCAAACTCTAGAAATAAATAACATGTCTGAAAAATTATTATTCTTGTTCTTTTTGCCAAAACCAAGTGGAAAAGACTGCAAATGAGAATGATTTTAACAGCCAAAAAATGAGCAAAAACCTACGATATAATTTTGCACACCCACAATGCCTCAAAATTGTATCATTCTTTTTACAAAACAAGCCACAAAAAATAGATAGACAGAACCATCTCCATCTGGCCCGGGGAGCCTTTTTCTCATCCCCCCTAACCCCTTCCTAAAATGGAAAATGTTGTCTTGTTGCTCTTGCTGATGTGATTTGTGGCCTGTTGCTTTTGGGCCTGATTCACATTCATGTGATAACAGACTATGTCATGCCACTGCATGTCTCAACCTTGACAGTGTAGGGCCAACGTAGGCGGTCTGTCATCGGCCCACACTGACACATCCTGGCCTACACCCACTAATACCTGAACGAGTCATCTTGTGTAGAAAAGCAAGGTGTCTCCCAAACACATTCCATGGCCCTTGAATCACCAGGAAGATGAGTGAGAGTCTAAGCTGTGTTTATTATTTATGTGTGTATGCATATGTGGTGACATTGGTTTGTTCTTACTCGACTGGATAATGTGAATGAGTACAATAATTGGGTTTCAGTAAGTGTGTGTGTGTAACAATGTGTTTTGTGGGATGTGTTTGGTGTGTGAGATCATAGATCAAAGTATGTTTTTATGTGTGTGTGTGTGTATTCTTGTATGTGGGTCTGGATATATGTGAGCATTCTGACACGTCTCAGTGAAAAATCAGGCACACCTCTCCTCTCATGCTTTCAGGAAACTTTTCACGAGGGACTGTGATAGTCTCCTCTACCCACTCCAGCACAAAAGTGGTGTTCTGCCTTTGTAGCAAACCCCTGTTTTCTCAACTGGCTGCATCCACTGGGGAAACAGAACACATTCTACAGAAAAGCATGAGACACACCCTGACAAAACAGACTACAAACAGCTAGAACGGGAACAGAACGCTGATAACGTATAATTTTTCCATTTCTTTTCCCTTGTCTTCATCCCGTACACTACTATCTGTCATTTTGTGTTGGGTGTTTTGTTTTTCTATGTGAACGTTCATTAGATTCCCATGGGTGCTGCATTTCATGTAAACTCCATAAGGTTGTAAGACCTTGTGTCTACCCTAACAGTGGCCCACCTTTGCCTTTCATTACCTCTTTGTCTTCTTCTCCTTTTGCCCTTCCTTTTACTCTTTTTCATCAAAACTTCCCTCAAAACGGAGCTCTGTGGTCTCCTCCTATGCGCTGGGGGCAAAGGTGCTCTAGATTAAAAAGAACCTCGCAAATTGAATTCACACTTGATGAAACAAACAGATTTGCATGTGTCTATCCGCCTGAGACGGGGTGGCCAGCTCCAGGCAAAGAACTGTCCCACCTCTGAACAGTGTAATGTGCTCAACTAATTAATGGGCTGTTATTGGAGAAATGTGTCAGAGTTTGAGGTGAGGCGATGTAGAGCGGTGCGACCCCAGTCCAATAAAGGTCGAGGTCCTTGCTAATGGGATGGAACCAGGTCATTTCTTAACCTAATGAAAGTTTCCAGCCTAAGTTTGCAGTGCACAAGTTTTGTATCAATATATACCTCACTCACATCTCAGACAGAGAGCAAAGACTGATTCCAGCCCTTTTGGTCTTTCTTGTTAAAAGGCTTACATTGTCATTTCTTTGTGTTATGGTGGCAATATGTAAAGTATTTGGGCTGCTTTGAAGCCATATTGTGGTGACAGCTGTGCATTCGAGTTGACAGCTGAGTCTATTATCCCCTTCCTTTAATTCATCAAAGGATGTGTTGCCTCACATTACATCAACTTAGAAATTACAGTGATATGCTCAAGCAATAACTGTGTTATAATCCTGTGCACACTTGGGTTCATGTATGTGGTTTTTATTTCATTTGTTGCCCTTTGGTCCCAACTGGTGGTGTTATTTTATAACGTACTCTAAGCTATTTCTGTAATGGCTCAGGCCACACACTGCTACAACAAGGCCTCTCCACCTACTGTTTTTTTGGCCTTTAAGGCAGCCTGCCTGCTGGTTGCCAACAGAGGTCAGTGGGGAGATCGGTTGGGCATCGGCGACCACGGATAAACCCTCCTCTCTCCCTGGGCATGATGGGAAGGCTCATGAGACCAGTGTGGGCAGACAGGCTGACGCGTTTCCTCCCCCCCTCTGTCACTTCAGCTATTTACCAGATGGAGGTCCCATCCAAGCAAGAATTTCACACCCTATTGACAATGTGGCTTCTGTCAGCCGCCGCTCCAACACCCATTACCAGGGGCTCATCCGTTCTTCCGTCTCTTCCTTGTTTCCCCCCTCTGTCTCTCTCTCTGCCTTATTTTAATCCTTCAAGGGGGTTCTACCCTGTAGATTGCTAAAAGAAAAGGCAGGATCCGGATTTTAAAATCAAGGATCAGTGGTTGGTTAGGCATGTGTGGCCAGGGTGTGGCTTTGTTTTCAAGGTGCTCTATTAGTTTAGCTGGTTGAGGAGGAAGATGAAAGTTGGAGTGCTGAAAGCAGACAAAATGATAAGTCACGTGACGTTACGGAAAGGAAATAAAGTATTGCAGTTCTCAATTATAGGCCTCAGGATAAAGTTTCTGTGACTAATGTCATGGGAAACATTTGGACAGCTTGTTTATCAACCACTCATGAAAGGGGTTTTATTCTTAACACTAACTTTCCAGTCCAGGTTCAGGGTGTAATTTACCCAGCAAGGTTATTCACAGCTAACCATTATCCACCATTCTCATAAAGGTGTTAACCGCTCTGTGTTGCCCTCCTTAGCAGGGTGTTGGGGCCTCTAAAACTGCCAGAAATGTATCAACAAGGGTATGGTTTTCTAAAAGAGGAAATTATGTTAATGAGTCATTTAATACTGGACTAAAAAAATTATACACAGAGAATTAGAGTCCGATCGATATGGGAATTTTAAGACTGATGCCGATTTCGATAATTGAGCATTTTAAAATCCTATATATCGGCCAAAATTATTTTTTCCCCTTTTCCCCTTATTTTAAGAAACGCATAAAATAAACATAAAGATTATCCCTAATATTTGTTATGTTGAGACCATACCAAGACCATGACATAATGCAATATGAAAAGAAACTTTTTTATTGTTATAAATAGTATTTTAAACAAACAACAAAATAAGTTTTTATAAATGAGAGTGAAATGTATAAAACTACAGAAAAGATTTTACGAATCTCTGAGTTGTTATAAATTCACTATTACTAATGAACATTAAATTAAATATGTGGGGGCCAGTGAAACAGAAACAGAAAAAAAAATACCAATATACTACTACTACTACTACTAATAATAATAATATCAATGTCAAATCTCATGTCACTGTTATATAGTATATATATATATATATAGTATATAATATTAATGATAAACAGGTGTCTACTGAACAGTTAAAAAAACTGAGTTTACATACAAAATCAATGCAAAGACGAATCCATATGTTTAACAAATCTGCATCATGTTGTAGTTATTTTGGCATCAGTTTAATCCGTTTATTGCTATTTAATCACAGCAAAATGTTTACTTTGGCTTCATACAGTTGTAGTAAAGGTGAGTAGTGTTTATTCACGTTATCGCGTTAACATGGCCTCACGTTGTGTGTGAACACTTGCAGCGAATGTACTCACACGAGGAAAGCGTCACGAGGCGAAATTCGCGGTTGGTCTGAATGCGGCATAAGACAAGTGGCTCGCAGATATATTTAGAATACGTTAAACAATATAGTTTAACCGCTCAACGTTAGCGCTCCTCTACTGATAAACATGGCATTAGCCAGCTTTGTGGCTAATTTAGCATTTAGTGATGTTTAAGAATATTTAGTAATGAACTAGAGAGAAATAGGAGAACCATTTGCTAGAACTATTTCGGAAATAAATCTACAATCACGTTTGTCAGCAGCTTAACTATGACTCACCTATCGTAACTGCTGTGAGCCTGGAGCGGGAAGTGAAAAACGAGAGGATTAGGAAGTCTGGTATGGTAAGAGGAGAAGTGATGACTGTTTTTATTATTTTTATTATTACCGGTATTTAAGTTATGTAATTGACGTGAGAAATGACTAATTCACCGGGAACACTGAGTGTGAGAGCTACCAGGAGCTCTCCCTGGCTCTGGTAGACTGTGGTCAGCTGATGTTTTGGTCTGTGGTGCAGCAGTGTTGTTAACAGAGGAGCTGCAGTGCGCCGTCTGGTGGGCAAACTATACAACACTCATGACATGAAGGATCCGACTCTCTGTTTCTCTTTTTAATAGTCATATACGTATCGGGTGTTATAAACGCCAATGCAGATATATCTGCAAGTAACTCATATAGGCTGATAATATCTGCAAAACGTTAAATCGTTTGGGTTTTACAGATGATATCCATTTTCATTTGGCCAAGGGAGCCTTTTACCTATCCATCTAACCTCTCCTTAGAATGAAAAATGTTGTCTTGTTGCTTTCAATGATGTGATTTGTGGTCTGTTTGGGGTTGAGTCGTGTGTTAACAGACAATATCATGCCACTGCATGTCTCAACATTGAACACCTGTGCATCACCTGTGCATCACTGCAGCCAGTTGAAAAATTAAACCAATGAAGGTCATCAAAGACAAGATTGTCAGGGGTTGTTAAGTTATTAAACATTCTTTTTGTTCAGAAAAAAATTCCAGACAGCTTTTGGACCAGAGATTCAAAATCATCAACCATTCAGTCTCAAGTTCTAAAGTTCAACCGTAATATAAGAAAAACAGAAGAAGTCTTCAGAGACTCCCTCTCTGTGTACAGCTGGGGGGTGCAATAGCAGTTGCATATTAGGAATCACAATTACAGAAATGAAAATGTTACAATGAGAAGGCAATAGGTTTATGATAAGCACCACTGCCAGTATGATAAACCCAATAACGCCAATAAGTCCTTCATAATGATACCAATATCAGTTCTTCATACCATTCCATCTCCTAGAAGGGTCTGATGTGGTGGAATAAATCGGAAGGGTCTTGGAGGAGGAAGAGTAATGGCTTGTGCAGACCACATGACTTTCAGCGTCAGCTGATTGGCGTGCTGTTCAGACTACACAACTTGCTGTCTTGTAATGGTAGTCTTGAAGTCGTTGGTGTTCACACTATATGACTGATCGGTCATAGGGGGTCACACACTACACGAGCTGACAACAACATCTGTGTCACCCGACAGCTGGTCTCCAAACCACGTTTTGTCCATAAAACACATGTCAAATGTGAAACGGGAAGTGACGCAAACCTACACATGAAACAGCTGTTGTTTGTTATCATAAAGATAGCAATTATAAAGACAAAAAATCTGTGTGAAAGAATGGATTAGCACACGCAAGTAGCAGGGATCGTCTGTGCTACAGAGAGAGCTGGAGGTGAGTAAAAAGTGTTTTGCAGTGAAAAAGTAGCTGCCTGCTCTCATTGGCTGGATGTGGATGTCAAGTCAGCCGACTCCTCCAGATATCTGGCAGACGTCGGCGATGTGCCGGTGAGCCGTTTTGATGTGTTGTTGGGTAGTTTACACATAACGACTGGTTTTTGTTTGATTTAGCCCTGATCACAGCCTGATGGCAAATCGGGCTAAAAATCGGCTAGTGTGAACTAGGCTCAAGGAAGCCCAAGCTGTGTGAGAGGACCATAAGGGCTGGGGTAAACTCTATCAGGACTAGTTTGTATGACGTGTTCTCTGACCACATTGGAATACAAAAGTGTTTATAGTTATTTTACTCAACGGAGGGGGATACCTCTGTGTTGCAATGTGATGCAGATAGCCAGTCATGGCTCACACTGTAAAAAAAAAAGAGTTTTGTCAGGCAAAATAATCTCAACTCAAAGGTACACTTATTAGCTTTGTTGGAGCTTTTCAACTGCATCTCACAGTTTTCATCAACAAATGGCTTAGATGTCTCAAAACAACTAGAACTTAAAGTGAAAATCCAGGATGGTTGCACAGATGTCTACAAGTAGAGTAAAGTCTCTCGTATGAAAATCTAATCTGGCATGTCTGGCTGATAAATATGCTGTTCAGTGCAAATGCCAGTGTATTCATTGTGAAAGGAGGTCATTCCTTCCATACAAGAATATGGAGTTTGCTGGTCACATTGAGGAAGATGACACCCGAAGTTGAAATCCAGACAAAAACGACATGAAATACTGCCGTAACAGTAACATTACAGCTAATAATTCAGAAGAAGAAGAAGATTATTTAGAACTGGGATTATTAATGTTTTCACAGTCAACTTGGATAAGAGTGCCAATGAAATATTACATATGTAAATGTTCAATAGGCCTGCTTCACTGGCTTAGTTACCTACTTCTAACACATATGACTTGTTTTTTTATAGAGGGAATTAAAAGGAAGCTGGCTGAATGTGTTTGTGAAGGCAATGTAAAACATGCCATACCTAAATAATCCTACTTACATTATTGTTATTCTAAAGGAGGGCAACCTGGATTCCCTTGACTAAGACTGTCATAAAATGTCTCTCATCACACATAAGTGTTCCTTCCTGAAAGCGAAAGGTCACATCCTCTCCTGCAATGATGTGAACACAGTGTGTGGTTCGGGGAAAAGGAGTGTTGCTTTCTCTTTCCTGTGTGTTTATGTGTTGGGTTTTTGGTTTGTGATGGAAATATTACAAAGTTTCCAACAGCAAAGCCGATGTGAAGAAATAATCTGGCTCAGATAAAATGCAGCGAGAACCTTTCACTGCTGCACTATTATTCATACTGTCATACTTTCATTTCTAAACAGTATACAGTATAAAATATCAATTTGGAGAATTTGCACTGTAAAAGTTGTATAATTTAATCATAGAAATCCTGAGTCATACACTTTTTCATAGTACCATTTGTTTCATTCTTTTGTTACATAAACATACATCCTCAGCTAACAGTTGCTTTAAATTTGATTAATAAATAAATAAAAACAGGAAAAAAATCTTCAGAATATGTTCAGCCAGTTTATCTTCTTGCTTGAGAAAAAGTCAAACCTAAAACACTCATATGGTATGCTACTTGAAGCTTGACTAAGACCATATTGCCATGGAAACAGAATATTTTTTGGTTTCATCAAGGCTTTTTTTTTGCTTTTTCAGGAGAGACAGTTTGAAGGAACCCACTCGTAATAGCAAGCTCATCTCTGTCACTCGACGCTCACATGACGCCTGAGAGCAAAGGTTTTGGAAGAGGTGCATTAAGTTTACCTTAAACGTGATTAAAGAAGGGGTCGGGGATGGCAGAAGCAGCTAAATGAGATGGAATGAAATTGGTGGAGGGGGAAAGAGTTAATTAGCTTAATAAGATTGGGGAGACGGGGAGTGGTCGGAGCAAAGGAGGTGAGGAGTGGGGGCTGCGCCGATGTTTTGGAGGGGTTGCTGTGCCGTTGCGTGTCTCTGGAACATGCCAGAGGTACAAAAGGGGTGCTAATCTGGCAAATTGAAAGGTTCTCGCAGGGATGGGTGTGGGTACGGGAGTGGCACTTGGGCTCCCATCCCTGGAATGAGAAAAACAAATTAAATTTTTGTAGCCTCAGAATAGTCCCCCCTTCCACCCTACACTCGTTTCCTTGATTGAATTTGTGCCTTGCACACAAGCTGGGTATACTTTTATGTGTGAGGGAAGGCTGTAAAGATAAAATGATCTCCAATTTTTCGTTTATGCCTACCTTGGTCTAAACTGTTTTATTTAAACAATGCTATTGTCTACATTAATCCCTCCAGTTTTAATATGACATTGGGGTGTGACATGTAAACATAAGTGTTCCAGTGGAATGACTTTTACTCCTTGGAACTCCTTGCATGACATACAGTACTGGTCTCACTGGTAGGCTTGCTTTGTTTCGTAGGAAATAGCTGTGCTACATAAAGTTGTAAGGACGCAAAAATACTCATGTTCATGTCGATACATGGACACAGGGAGAACACAAACTCTATATACTGTCTTTTTAGAAGGCATAAATCTGTATAATTTACACCCAATATGCTGTTCTACCATCATCAATTCAGTTTGTAAAGTTTTCATCTAAGATTCGAATTATTTAATCACTATGATGAAACAACAAATGTGTAGTGATACTTTATGAAATGGTGAAATAAGTAAATAAATAATAAACAGCAGTGTTTTTGTTGTCTCTGTGGCTTTGATGCACTAAATGTCGTTCATTCAAGAAGTGCTCCCATTGGCATAAAAGCCCAAACTGCAACTTTGAGCATACCCACTCTGCCTTTTAGCATTAATCAATACTTATCAAGCTGCCCAAACTCTCATCTATTAAGACGGCTTGTCATTTCTTGTTTAAATGCCAGATTAGCTCTTTTATGAAGCACCTGTTTGTTAAAATTGCCATTCCTCTAGAGTGGTGTCTACTCTGCCAAATCTGACAGCTTAAAAAAAACAGAGGCAGTCACATCTTTGCCTATGGCCAGTGTCAAATTAGTTACAATTATCCCCTTTTTTGTCAGAATTACACACATTTTGTCCTCAACCTCCTTGGCAATAAAATGAAAGGGGTGAATGATAGATTTAATCCACAGGCTTAATTGTGGGATTCTTGATGGATGAGGGTCCATTTAAATAGGTAGATGAACGAGAATGGAGATAAGAGAGCTGTTGCTGAGTAGTGAGGGGGACAGATTACCTCTGTGCCCTGAAGAAAACTTTGATTAGTGGGATTTATTGGTCAGTTTGACTGCTGGGAGGACATGAGGTGATGTTCCTGTTTATTTTTAAGTGGGTTATAAGTGGGTATATGCATCATGTGAGATATGTACTGCTTGCAGTGGCATATTGTCTGAACGTAACTGATATTTAACTTATAGAGTAAGGTCCCAACAGCAGGAACATGCCTCACAGAACATAAAGATGTCATAGGTTTTACAACGTGGTTTGCTGCTGAAGTTCAGAGTTAGTTCTTTTTGCTTTTTGCCAGCTGTGATATATCTCATATATAGCATTTTTTCAGCACGATTTCATGGCTGAATGGAATATGTCAGTCATACCACATTTTTCTCCTGAAACTACAAATATATTGCAGGTGAATGGAAAACATTCTATAGGTTCATTCTATTCGGCACATTGAAGCAATCTGTAGGAGAGTTTTCCTGTCTATTATGCAGAAAAATGCCCTCATTGCATTACTGAAAATACATTGACAAATAATCAGTATATATCAAATGATGTTAAATTAAACATGAGATGTTACATTTTTAACATTGAGAGTCCAGAACCTGAAGGTGTTGCTTCATCCGGCACTCCTGCGTAGTCACATGAGCAAAGTCTTCCATACAATTAAATGGGTGTTGCATTGTTTGAAAGACTTTCAGGTCAAAGAGAGGTCTGACGAGAACATGGTTTATGTCTAACTGGATTACGTTGTCATCTATATTTGACAAAACCACTATGTGGAGTTGCCAGTGGCTACCTCACAAACAGGGAGCGTTGATCCCATGCCAAAACCTTATGGCAGGCATCAGCATTTCCTTAATGATCACAGTCCATCTGAACTCATTCAAATTAGCTTCACTCCATCTTTCTGTCTCTCATTCTGTCTCCCCTTCTCCTTCCAGTGACTCTATAATATGTTGCCCTAGAAAAAAGCAAATAAATAATGCATTGCATGATTAAATTACAATTTCCTTTGTAAATGCACTGATGTAAATGTGAAAAGTAACTTGCTGGCAAAGAATTAAAAAGAGGGTTCATTTCATTATGTAAAGAAATGCCTTCAGGAGTCACAAAAAAGAAGTTGGCAATGGAAGGGTGGAGCCATATTGGAAAAAGCAGTAAGACGTACAAGATGGGTTCTTCCATGAGTTAGACATTACAACAGACACATTATCGCTGGATTTGATCTCTCTCTAATATGTTTTTATTGTAACCATCTTTTGGCTCAGACCACCATTTCACTCAAGGCTTCTCATCAGCAGCAGCTTCTTTGCCCTGTAATGCGGGCTGGTTTGCATCCCAGTGAAACACATGATCTAGGGTTTCCACTGGCATTGGAATTGTTTTACTCCCATACCGTGTTGAAAATGAACAGCATTCGCTCCTATTATGTGGCTGTCAGTAAAATGCACATCCATCCCATTAAATAGACCACAGACAATATGACTGGGTGTCAATCAGATGGAGAGTAAGATGCCAACAGGGTTGGGGAGATGAAGGAACCTGAATTGAAAATTCTCCAATTCAAACTTTGGATTTAAATGTCTGAGTGGAGGCTCAGTGTGGATTTGTCATTGAAATGCAAACCGTTTTGCTTGCAGTGCTGTATACTAAGGGATGAAAATTAACATAAATTTTCAACACATAAAACCAGCCAACATCCCAGGATTGGAAATGCATTTATTCAGCATGCAGTCATTCATTATTCATGTTTATATGTGTGCACCCCATAATTGCTTTATTCAGAGTCATGTCTTGTTTCGGCATGGGGCCTTTTGATCGCTTACAGACTAACTACTTGAAATTTGGCTGCTTTAGATGTAATGAGTGTCTAATGGACACCTGGACTCAGTCTGCTGGGAAGACCAGCCATCCAAAAACAGCTTGGCCACTGTCCCTTGATGAGTCACACAGGACGTCCTGGTGGCCAAGTGGCTCACACTTCCTGCCTCATTTGTCACCTCAGGTTTTAGGGCCCAGTCTCTATCACACCGGTCTGGTTCACAGCACAAAGCTGTGTGGTATTGTAAAACCTCTAACCCCTGACCATCTGTGTCTTTTTGTCACCACAACGCCAGACATACCAGACACATTTTGTGTATGGTTAAATTGTTAGCAAGTGGCAATCCTACATTGCCACTGCTATCCGTCCTTTAAGCACATTGTCAAAAGTGACCGGGTTCACGTGTAATTAAAGAGAAAAATTGGCCCAAGCTTGAGTGGGGTAGAGGATTATTCCACTCGATCCCCTTGTGTTATTTTATTCATTCTTTTTTTTCTGGATGACTACATTCCTTTAATATGATGAATGGGAATGCAACAGCCCAGAAATTTCATTCTCCAGCTATGGCCATTTTATTATGTCTCAGGTCTTAAAGAAATGTGGTTGAAATTTTCTGGAACAAAACCACTTCAAAGTCACACTAGACCTCAGGGCTATCGAGACTAAGAGCAAACAGTCTCCAGAATTGAGTTGATACATACCGAGCAATGAATTTAATCCTTGACAAAATTCAGACCAACATTCACATGGAGAAGAGAGAAAAAAAACATCATGGTTATTACTTCCCATTTATGTTCACTTTGCATTTCAAAGACATGGCCTCTCCTACTTGTCACACCCTAGTTAACAGTTTAATCCTGACACGGTTGAAGTACACGGCCCTCCTTTGTGAGTCGACTGCTAAATGTCCAATGGCTGGATGGTACCGAAGTGATGAAATCAGCAAGGCTGGATGGGGAAGGAGGGGGAGATGATCTGAGGGCTACTTTATCTGCCAGAAGTCACACCGAGTGCCATCACTGAGGCAAGGAGATTAGCGAGTGGGTGTTTGGGTGGGTGGACAGGGGGAATAAAGTAAAGCATCAGAGACTGCTAGAAGCCAGGAGGTGAGAAAAGAGTACGTGTGAGCATGTCTCCAGTGAAAGGCGGCAGTTACAACCAATGTGTCTGATTCCATTATACTTAACCTTAATGCATTTTTCATAAACCAACCTCATTATTATCAATCCATCACCTCCAAACCCCAGGATTCCAAAGAGCTTTCCTTTCATCTAAAGCAAGATAAATGTTAACAACTGATAAAGCATGAGATGCACCAATAATAAGTCATTTGTATGATAGTGCCTGCGCCTTAACTAATAGCCAACACAAGTGAACATCATCTTATCTGACTGCAATTACATTTCTACGTAACCCAGAGGAAAACATATGTCTTAATGTACCTTACAGGCATGGGAACATCTAGTTTCTTGATTCCCTGATGTCCTGATGATGGTTAAACGCCAATTTGTGGTTGCTAAGTCCATGGGGTCTGTTTGATTTCGCCATCTGCACATGTCTGCATGCTGCCCAAAATGTGTGACCATTTTAAGTTTGAACAAACAACCAGTGGAGTCATTTTACTGGAAAGGACAGTTTCCTTTAAAGTCCCTAAAACTTAGTTTCAAGTCTTAACTAAATAAGCAACATTCAAAGTTAGAATTTGGAAAACAATTCATAGATCGTATTTATTAAGCGTCAAAAACTCAACTAATCTTCTTCATCAGGACTGTGCGGGTGTGGATTGATCAGATTTGATACTGGGCAAGCAACACATGCATCTTTTTCAAACTGAGCTTTGTCCACTTTTAACCAGTGAGTTCAGCACAGAAAAAAACACAAATATAGAAATCTCTCATGTGAAAGAACCAATAATGTTTTAATTTTGGCAGAAGATGTTGTGTTCATGTAGGACCCCATGGCTCATAGAAGATTGTGAGAACAGGTTTTCTGGGCGTTTAAAGTATTAGTATAGTATGGGAATGGTACACAGTTAAAGGCTATGGTGCTGGTACTTCTTAATGGTGACCATATATACCTACCAAATTCCTAATACTGCTTGGGTTGAATTGCCTTTTTTTCTGATTTAGTAACTGTCTTCAACTGTCTTTACTTCTGAAACTCAGCACTCAAACCCTACCGTACATGAGATGCAAGGCAAGCACAATTAACTGCACTCAAAATATGATGACTGATAAAATTAAGAACTCTTTCCAAACCTTGACATGCATAATATTTACTTAGGAGATGCAAAAGTGCCCCTTCTGTCAGCTGCAGACTAAACATCTTGGATGGTGTCCAGTCAAACTCCATGATGACAGGTAAAATAATATTGAGGTAAAATAAAATGTGGTAGCCTGACAATATACACTCACCTAAAGGATTAATAGGAACACCATACTAATACTGTGTTTGACCCCCTTTCGCCTTCAGAACTGCCTTAATTCTACGTGGCATTGATTCAACAAGGTGCTGAAAGCATTCTTTAGAAATGTTGGCCCATATTGATAGGATAGCATCTTGCAGTTGATGGAGATTTGTGGGATGCACATCCAGGGCATGAAGCTCCCGTTCCACCACATCCCAAAGATGCTCTATCGGGTTGAGATCTGGTGACTGTGGGGGCCATTTTAGTACAGTGAACTCATTGTCATGTTCAAGAAACCAATTTGAAATGATTCGAGCTTTGTGACATGCTGCATTATCCTGCTGGAAGTAGCCATCAGAGGATGGGTACATGGTGGCCATAAAGGGATGGACATGGTCAGAAACAATGCTCAGGTAGGCCGTGGCATTTAAACGATGCCCAATTGGCACTAAGGGGCCTAAAGTGTGCCAAGAAAACATCCCCCACACCATTACACCACCACCACCAGCCTGCACAGTGGTAACAAGGCATGATGGATCCATGTTCTCATTCTGTTTACGCCAAATTCTGACTCTACCATCTGAATGTCTCAGCAGAAATCGAGACTCATCAGACCAGGCAACATTTTTCCAGTCTTCAACTGTCCAATTTTGGTGAGCTCTTGCAAATTGTAGCCTCTTTTTCCTATTTGTAGTGGAGATGTGTGGTACCCGGTGGGGTCTTCTGCTGTTGTAGCCCATCCGCCTCAAGGTTGTGCGTGTTGTGGCTTCACAAATGCTTTGCTGCATACCTCGGTCGTAACTAGTGGTTATTTCAGTCAAAGTTGCTCTTCTATCAGCTTGAATCAGTCGGCTCATTCTCTGGAGTTTGACTGGTTGTGCGTGAAAATCCCAGTAACTGAGCAGATTGTGAAATACTCAGACCGGCCCGTCTGGCACCAACAACCATGCCACGCTCAAAATTGCTTAAATCACCTTTCTTTCCCATTCTGACATTCAGTTTGGAGTTCAGGAGATTGTCTTGACCAGGACCACACCCCTAAATGCATTGAAGCAACTGCCATGTGATTGGTTGATTAGATAATTGCATTAATGAGAAATTGAACAGGTGTTCCTAATAATCCTTTAGGTGAGTGTATATGAATAAAACATCCTGGGTGACTGGGCTACCAATAGATTTGGATCCTTCTTTGAATCAATCACTGCAGTCAAATCACTGCCAGTGGTTAATGTAGAGATCTTCCACGTTTCCAGTTTTGAGAGCAAATAATTAATCTTTATTGGTACACAGCACATGGTACTGTAAAGGTGGAGTCAAGCCATAATGATCGAGTCAAAATTCACCAGACCTGCAAACTTCAAGTTCATCAGCTCATTCCATATGCTTTTGAATGTCTGCAAAGTCTCTGTGAAGGCTGGGTAAATGAGCAGGAAAGATTATTTCAATTGGAGATATAAGGAAATCAAACCATGTGGCAGGTTGCATGAGTAAAGAGAGGAAGTCAGAGTCTATGTATCTGTAAAGTGAGGTATGTGCACAAATGTATAGCTGCATGAGTCTGTGAATGTGTGCATGTATATATGCAGGTGTGAGCTGATATACAAAAACAGGAGATTGAGAAGTTGATCAAAGAAGAAAGGGAAAAGAAATTCATGTATGCATATTGACACACTTGTGAGAGTTCTTGCGTGGTTTGGAGCGCGTGTGTGCCAGTGACTGTCTTTGAAGTCAGAAGAAAAGAGACTTGCATTTCCGCGCCTATGCTTTATTCAGCAGGACTCTTTTGGGCAGAGAGATGGAGGACTTTTATTTATTCATTTATTTTACAAAGCACACGCACAGCAAAGCACAAACCGACGTCCATTGTTTGTGGATCAACACAACACTTTCAACAGTCGTGGCATACACTTGTGACTAAATTCGAGATGCGGTTGCCCCTAAACTATGGCCTCTCTGGAAGTGGACTTGATCTTTCAACCTCTCCCCTGTGACCTCTCCCAGTCACGTGGTTAGATAAGCTGTGACCCTTTGCAACCTCAGTGGTTTAAGGGTAGGCAGCTGTGTTGGGGAGGTCACACAGAGCTACTGCTAATAACACCTTTAACACTTGGAGCTGCTGGGTGAAGCAAAGCATGCTTAATTGCTCCTGATGCGGATAGACCTACCAGAAATGAATTTTTAAGACCGTTTTTTTTAACCTTTGGATTACTTAGATTTTAATATAAATTATGTGGCCACATAAAGAAAAGTGTCATCAGTTAAATGTACAACAGAGAATAAAATGAACTCATATTTACATGTTTTCTTCAAACACAGTAATGGGTACGCAGTGGGTGGTGGGCTGCCATCAACAGTATTATGACTGATACAATCACATATTATCCAACTTCCTTTCTTGTACATGTGTGGTCTTGGTGTTGACTTAGCTGTATAATATACAATCAAAGATTTGTGTAAGAGATTTGAAAACTCACTGACAACCAGTTAGTTGATTGTGATGACTTAAATGCACCGATCCAACAAGAAACAAGGATGAGCATCGTGATACTTTAATATATGAGACTCACAGCCTTGTCCGCCACCCTGCTGTGAGATGGTTGGAACGCTTTTGTTTAATTTCTTTCTCGAGATTGTGATCTTAACTTGGACATCCCTGTTGTATCATTATATAATGTAAATGTTTCTCTATTTTTTTCGCCAGCAGTTTTGTAGTGCGAGCAATCTAACAAGTCGATTTGTCACTCTGGCCAAGAAAGAGAATACAGTGGGGTCCTGACCTAATGCGGTCTTGGCTGCAGCGATGGACCACACAGTTCACAGCGTGAACAAGCAGTTCATGTGAACACATATATTGTACATGTTTATGCACACACACATATTGCACACAGTCATTTTTGGTGAATTGGTTTTGTCTATACACACATACAGACACATACAAATGCGTTATTGCACTCAAGGTCTGCCAGTTTTTTAACTCTACAGAATGCGGAGTGTTTCAAGAAGCGAACCTGACAGTTATTGAATCAAATTGAAATAAAAATAGTGAAATACAAGCCAAACCTCAGTAACCTTCTCTTGGCCTTCTCATAAAGATTTGAGTTTTTAGAGGGGTATTCAGTTTTCCACATCTCACCGCTGCCACACACACTAAAACTGATGCGCTCTGTGCTACTCTGTACAAATTGTTACATATTGCCGCAGTTACTAGATACAGCAGTAAAGGATTTCACAGGGCACTTACAGAAAATCCTTCCTTATTCCCCATAATCCATGATAGACCTAATGTTAAAAGGTCTTCGTAGTATTTTCACCCAGGGCAAGTTGACTTTCCACCCAGATTAGGTCTAGGCAAGGACTTTTTTGGAGGTTTTTCTCTTTAGAGCTGAACTGACCTAGTTTCACTCAAGGACAGCCTATAATAGTAAAGAACTGTTTGTTTCAACTTATTAGTTTGACTTGGCAGAACTTAAAAACAGCAGGATCCTACAATGCAGACGAGCCCTAGTGGTACAAAATCAGCGCCATGGTGCTGGTTTCTTTCAGAAGAGTAATACAGTGTGATATTGGGGTCAGTGCCACCGGCTGTCTGCTTCAACCCTACGTTCAGAAAAACATGACTGTTTTCATTTCTCTGTGTACGTTTTCTGAGCTATGTAATTACCCCTGTCATCTCTATCGCACAGCCACTGCAGCGGAGCCAACACAAATGTACAACAGCGACCTGGAATTGGGTAAAAAAAAGAAATATCTTGGCTCATAAAACCCTGCTAGGAGGAGTTTCAGTCTGCTTTCTTTGTTCAAAGTGTACGCTGCAGAAAAGCTGTGGATTGCCCCAAGGGTTTAATTCTCTCTCAGTACTGTCGGTGGAAGGGACGGGTGGGTGGCCCGGGGAATGCCGCACAAATAACATGCTTGTTTACGCTGCTTGGATGCAAATGATAGACTGAGGTCACAAACTTGGAATGTTTGTGAGATAAAACGCGTCTCACATGCAGCCATGCTTTGTGGATGAGATTGGAGGTTTCACCCTGAGGTTCATCATTACTCCCAAAGGGCTGCATTTGATCCAGCCCTCCTCGCCTTGGTCTGATGCGCCACTCTGTTATAGCTGCATCTTCTTTGCTTTGCTGCGTTTCGTTACAAATTCTGATTCTGAAAGTTCAAACAAGCAGTCCCCGAGGAGGACGGCTGATTCTACAAGAGAGCAGAGAAAGAGGGCGCTCCTCTGAGAGTTCCCCTGCTTTTCTGAAAACTGGGGAAGGCGAGGGTGGAATGGGGGGCTAGAGAGAGAAGAGAGAGACAGGAATGTCTGAGTGGTTGATCATCCTCCCATCTTCTCAACAGCTGTGCAGCAGAATGGGCCCGAGTTCACAAGAGTGTGAACAAGTCTATCTCTGTGTCGTTCATCTCAAGTCAAACACATGGAGAATACGCAAATGGAAGTGTAAAAGAAGTCATAGCTAGGCAGGCAGATAAGGGGAAAGGACACCGGTTTAGTGGAAAGTCCACCTCAGTCATGATCACTGCTCAGCTAAGACTAAATGGGCCACATTGCAAACAGACCGGACCTACATGCCAAGTGCATCAATTTCAAAAGGTGGAGAGATGATGAGAGACAGAGGGAAAGGCTGGAAGCAGACAGAGAGAGAGGGAGATAGAGAGGTAGAACAGACCTCTATGTCAGGTACATCAATTGCAGGATGTGGAGAAATGATGAGAGACAGCCAGAGTGAGGGATGGCTAGAGAAAGGGACAGAGGACAGGCAGAGGAAAGTGGAGAGATAAAGTGAGAAGAAACAAAGAGGAAGAACGTCCAAGAGAGAGTAGACCTCCGTGTCAGGAGTGTCCACAGCAGGAAGTGAAGTTTTGATGACAGGTAGAGAAGGAGCTAGTTGTGGGCTAATGTGGGCAAATATGCAGGTAGATGAGTGTCACTCCCCAATAGCTTACTGCATGTTTCTGCGCTTTCAACTTTGGTATCTCTGAAACTCGAAGAGGAGAGTGAAGACCGGATTGATTTTCTCTGCAGAAAGATCTGGGCGCATGCCCCAAAGACAAATTCCTGTCCTTTAAATGATCAAAGTGATTGTGATTTTATAATGAGAGCCAGTTGAATTGGTACGTGTTCCCTCATGGCATCCTGAGAGATTTAAAGACATCTAGGAATGGATAATGAGCACATCAATGCTGCATTGTCCTCAAAGCACTTTGCTGTCCCTTGAGAGAATAACAAAATACCAACAATGTATCAGTAAGGTGAGACTAAACTTAATGAATGTGTGCATGGCATTTAGAAGCATTCTTTTACTTCTTTCGTTTGCATGGGACATGCCATTGTATGCTGTTTGCAGATGATGAGAGGGGGTGAAAGAAATGGGTAAGGAAGAGAGAAATGGGGGGGGGGGGGGGGGGGTCGCAGTCCCCTGGAGAGCCTCGCCAGGCATTAATCTTCTCCCTTTGACAGCTCCCTGAAAGTTTCTCAAGAAGGGCCATTTCCTTGAGCTATTATAATGCTTCACTCAAGCACAACCCCTATGCTGAGTGTTTGGGGGAAGGACCGGATGGACAGAAGGGGAGAAAGAGTTTGTGGGACCTCAGGAGCAGAATTTAAGGGGATCGTTGAGTGGATCTAGCAGCAGTCTGTCATATGGGGAAACACAAGTATGCAAAGTATTGCTTATTTTGGAGTCTCAACATTAAAGTACTTCATTCCAAATGACTAAAGCCATTGATCGAAGCTTACTTAGCCATAGTAAAAAATAAATAAATAAATAAGTATAAGTGAAAACAAATGCAAGCAGATTAAGAAATACAAAGTTCTACTGTAAATGTCACACTCTAATTTTTGACGATTTTATAGTTTCATGCATCCAAATTTTTTCTTTCTTTCCTGCCAAGACAACGACACTGTTCACTTCTTTTTTTTCTCACAAAATGCCTGAGCTCATAAAGTTATTCAAAATCTTTGAAGCAAACCTTACTTATAACAGTCACTTTAAGCCAATTTCCACTAATGTTTCACTAATCTGATGCACTGATTTTGGGTTGTTCCATTTACATACTGAGAAACAGCTAGCAATCACAGTATTGAAACAAACCAAAATGAATTCTGGAATGTATCATTGCAATATAAGTATTTCATTACTGACTTTGTGTAAATCCACGTATTGATTATAAAATCAATTTTTCCAACTTCAGAAGCTGTCTGTGGCCCTGCACTGCAAAACCAAATTATTTTCTTCCTAAGTACGTACATATCCCGTCCCATCCTGCTATTTGTGAATATGTGAAAGACAAGGAAAATAGTTTTCCTAACAGAGGCACCTAATGTTTCTTTGGAACAAACCACTTCCTAATTTCGTCAATTTAGATGCTCCTTTTTGTGTCCCTATATCCCCAAAACTCCTCCCCAACTCACTGTAGATGTTTTGAAACCCCAACCTGTGTTGAGTTTCAAAGCATCAATAGTGAGCAGACATAAAATTTTGGAATTTAGCGGAGATGATAAATGTGGAAAAAAATTGAAATTTAAAGTTACAGCCAGCGGCAGTTATGGTTATCTTAGCACAAATACTGTAAATAGGGGGAGTCAGCTTACCTGGCTCTGTCCAAAGTAGTGTTGGGCAACCATGAATTACCCAGGAATTGTAATAAGTTACTTTAGACTTATTAGTTACTTATTAGCCTACCGGGTATTAAAAGTAATTAAGTATGTTACATTACTGTATTACTATCACTACCCCCCAAAAAGTGATGGACAACCTGTTAAGTCAGCTCATTTTAGAATTGAATCCCCTTTATTGGAACAATAATTAACCTCATTCAACAATCAGCCAAACTGAAAACATTGCAGTCTTTCAAACCAGATGATGCTCTATTGTACTGGCTATGTTCCAGCTGCTGAAAGAACACCTATCTCCCTTGTTCTTCATTCTTTGTTAAGCTTTTTGGCTTGAAGCTGACTTGAATTGCCCCTGACATGCTACACAATCACAATACACATAATCATAAGATGGTAGTCAAAATGTTTTTATTATGTTCAAGTAAAGCAGCGATACAACGATTAATAACTGTAATATTACTGTTTTGGGAATGTTAATCCCTCACACTACTAGTTACTGGGGAAAGTAATTATATTACTGTACCGCATTACTGCACCTCTAAAACTCACTAATTATGTGCCTAATCCTAGCTGTTTAGCTCCTGTTTGCTAAGCTAAGGTAGCTGGCTGCTGGCTGGCAGTAGTTTCATATAAATGTCAAACTATTCCTAAAACATTAAGCATAAAGCACTTCATTTTCTTTTTACTTAACATATTTGTGTTCAAAAACACTACAGAGAAAGATGTTCCTCTTGGCTTACCTAAGCACACATTGATTCATAAACACCTGCTTGGCTAATATCCATAAACCTGTGTGTTTCCGCAAACATCAGAATTATGCTGGTTTCACTGTTTCACTTCTGAAGGCTTTCTCACACTCACACCTACTAATCTGTAAATCTCCTCATCTCTTTCTCTGTCACTCTGTTTTTCTAACACATGTAGAGTGACATGGACACTCTATCATGAGTGTCAGTTTGCACCGCATGTGAGGTCTTGTTGCACGACATGTCATTATGCACTGTGAATCTCTGTACGCTGTCAATATGTCTCTGCCATGATGCCACCAAAATATGTTCCTGATTCCAATTCACCACACACACACAAACTGTGCTTCTCATAATGGAGTCAGGACTGGCACTGCTGCCAGTGACAGCTGTCACAGATTGTCCTTCAGGTATGGACAACCCTGGCACTAATATCCAACTCCAACTTCACCCGTGATTAAAATTCTCCACAGCTTGCCCAGGGTCGGGGCCACTGACTGGGCTGAGTAGCTTCCAAATCAGACAACAAATTAGTTTCTTGACCCCCTCCAGTTCAAGGACAGCAGTCTGGCCTTCTCTGGAAGACCTGACATGGAGATGGTGATGACTTGAGAAAGCAGAGTAGAAAGAATGTTGGACAACAAGCAGAATGGGAGCATGTGAAGATAGGAGATGGAGCTGAAAAAGAAGAAATACAGAGTAACAAAGAGGCAGAAAACCTTAATGAGAAAGGATGAGGTTGGAGACAAAGTTAGGTCATATAGACTGAGTGGGCATGAAAAAGTAAGAGAAAAGCAGTTAATGTGAGAATGTTGTGAGATCCTGTAATTGCTTTGTGAATCTGTGCCTGTGACTGTTTCCTTCTTTCAGATGCTCCTACAAAATAGACAGGGCATATTGTTAGTATAATCAAATGTGGGAAAGTGTAATGAATCACCTTCGAACAGGTGAAAATTAGATGCTGTGTTGAATTATGATGGAGGAAAAAAATAAAATATTCAGCCACTGACAGAAAAGTAGGTACATGGTCACTGAATTAAAGTTAGAAAATCAGTTTTTAATTATGTTTTAGCCCATCTATGAGACTGCACACATACATTACTTTATTAATGACAATTTTGCAAAGCAGACCACACTTAAGAAAGTTAGTTAGTTAGTTAGTTAGTTCATTTTGTTGTGATGAAAAAATGTAGCTTGAATAAAATAATGAGAAAATATGACAAAAATAAACTTGGCCTCATGTATAGTTTGAATGATTGATTTGGAAAAGAGATGACGATTTAAAAACATAGAGAAAAAAAACTTCTCTGGGCTGTGACTCCTTCATAAAAATTAGTTTTATTGGTTTTTAACATAGTGTGTGCTCTGTGGGAAGTTCCAGCAACCTTTTTTCAATGTGCGTTCAGCGATTTGTTCAGCGGGCCATCCTGCAGTCAGTATTTAAACCCTGCTGCGCAGTCACTCATTCAGCCTTTTGTGCACATCTTTTGTAGACTGAGGTCCACAAAAGAACATGTCCTGAGAGAGTGGGTGCTTTTTCAACAGCAGAGAAAGTGTTTCCTTTTCATTGCCTTTAATTATCTCCAAATTGTGATGCGAGCAAGGGATTGCTACGTGCAGTACTCCACTCTTGCCGGTGTCCCAGACACGTGTCAAAGTGTTGTAAATGCGTACACAAATGATCACATTTAGGCTCACAGCCAAATTGATGGGCAATTATACACTCACATACACATGTTGAATGTATACAATTTATCTCACACAAAAGAACAAAAGCATTTATGCATATGTGCACACAGTAAATATACAGAAAACATGTAAAAATGAAACTTGACATGGAGCTCCATGGCTTAAGCATGGACCAAACCACCACACAAAGCTTGGGTGAAGCCAAACTGCGAAACAATGTGAGGCAAGCAGAAAAAGGTAAACTGTGGGTACACTATGACACCACACATTGACAATAGACCATAAACTTGACTGAGCATTTAGTTATTCACCTTCAAAAAGCTGTGTGTGTGTCTGACATCAAAAGTCCAGCTTGCAATGTCATTTCATCAAGTGGAAAAGGGTGCTTAATAAGTCCATTAACAGCAAATGTGAGTTAGTAAGAAAATAATTAAGCCTTCAAAGTAGAACAGTGTTCAGATAAACAAGGAAAAGCAACTCGGTAAACCAAAGAGAAATTCAAAGCCAAAATTTCACAAGCAGCAGGCCTGTGATATTTAGGTGCCTGGAGTAAATCAAACCTCAGAAGAATAACACAGGAGACAGATAACCTGTAGGTGATGCGTGACCGTCTGAGAAATTGATATTTAAGTATCAGGCCTCACTCTCCATTTTCCATACCATCATTCAACAAGGGGAATCGGCAGGAAAAAAAGAGGACAGATTTCAGCCTGAAGATCATAGACAAGTTTTCACCGTCATGGTGGTGGGACAAAGAAGGTATCGTCTCTGACCCTGGAGTGCTCTGCTCATCAATCTTCAGCAGGTCATCAAATGGGCAGGGACAGAGAAGGCCAAAGCAATTGGATTCGCCAATCATGATGGATCCACTGCTGGTTGCTGATGGGAACACTGGGACAGAGAGCTGGGACTTGAAGTCTGTAGTGTTTGAGAACAGGCATGTTTTTAGATGTTTAATAAAGGAAATGTGTTTGCATGTGTCTGTAGTGAAAACTATGTTTCTGTTTTACATTACATAGCTGACTCACACATGCACTCTCTCTCTCTCACACACACACACACACACACACACAACACACATTACTTGGCCTTAAAACAAGGTCAAGCCTGTAGCCGGGTAACAATCGCAACTCATTAACATCCGGGAAGATCCATTGCTCTGGATATTAGCTTGGACAGTCCCTCTGAAGCGATTGTCTTCGGACGTTTCAAGCCTGTCAGTTCCATCCCTTACAGCCTGCGCAGCTGAGGGACATCTGCAGCCCAGAAAGACAACTCTCTCTGTTCCTACTATGCTCATAACTCCCCTTCATTGATAAAGCACGCTCAGAACAAAGGCTGAATTATACTTCTATAACAAGAAGGTGATGTAGCTACGTAGCTATGTTACCTACAATTATGGATAGGCGTCACCCATTGATTGTTGCACCATGAAACTAGATGGCAGAGTTGTGCATTTTACAAGCTAAGTAACTGCCTTTATATTCTCTTGCATTTGCTTTGTGGCGCAGAGCAGCAATGAGAAGGCTTGTAATGGAAATTGCTTCGCGTGAGGAGGAAGAACTAATTGGTCTAGCATTATTAGGAAGCAGCAACTAGCCTTTCTTTCACCTGCTATGTGTTGTAATGGACTGCCATCAGTGTCAATGAACAAACACTTAGAGTATTGGAAACATAAACGTAAAAGAAATACAAAGTCACTTGAGCACATCCCTCTATATCCCTCCACAGACAATGTAGACAACGATGACACAGGTATAGTGACCATGGCCGGATTAAAACCTCCCCCATTTGGGCATCTAATCACAAAGGCCCCAATATGGGAATGCATGCTTTGCAGCACTGTTTATTGGTATCTGTAAAGATTTTTTTTCCCTTCCAAACCCATGGCTGTGTCTGAAATCACACATATAGTGCAATATATTTACTGTCCGCCATTTAATTTGAGTGTGAAAATGTGTCCACTATATACTGTCCTCAAAACATCCAAAATGGAACATAAAGTAGTAACTTTTGGGTGTCTATTTTAAAGGGAGTACTGAATGAGTGAATGAGGGGAGTGGTTACGGACACACCCAACGACCTGTTTGTAACATTCATTTCAGTAATTTTAGTTGTGTTGCTAGTAGCAAACCTTACTGGCACAGTCGTATAGCGGTTGCTCCTTAATTGAAATTGTTAGATACAGCCTTTTGTTGGATTGTGTGTATTTTATCTACACCCCAGATGCCATTATTTGTGATCAGTTTACTGTTAACTGATGTATCCATTATACTATTTGTCTAAATCAACATTCTAAGCTGTCTGTTAAATTACTGTTGGGCTAACTGTTAATGTTATCTGCTTCACTCCCTTTACTTTCTCTTGGGGACTCTGTATATGTTCATTAAATAAATGGAGCCTTAACATTGTTCTTTACTGGTGAAAATGGGTTTTCTTCATGAGGGACAGCTAGTGAAAACTTAATGAATCAAGTTTCCTTGTTACTGTACTAACTCATTTTACAATATATTTGGTCTAGCCCTTGTTTATGTTATCCTGTATTTTTCTGATTTATAATCTCTATCATTGAATTTGTTGTCCAATACAGTTTTCACAGCTTCACACAGTTGCCTCCAGTAAAAACTTCAAAGGCCAACTGCTGTCCTTTATATATATTATAGGAAGTGTGTTTAGCTCACTCATAGCTTTGCACCCACACTCACAGTATGGGCAGAAGACTGATATACAGAGCAAAATACTGACTTGTATGTACACTCACCTAAAGGATTATTAGGAACACCATACTAATACTGTGTTTGACCCCCTTTCGCCTTCAGAACTGCCTTAATTCTGCGTGGCATTGATTCAACAAGGTGCTGAAAGCATTCTTTAGAAATGTTGGCCCATATTGATAGGTTAGCATCTTGCAGTTGATGGAGATTTGTGGGATGCACATCCAGGGCACGAAGCTCCCGTTCCACCACATCCCAAAGATGCTCTATTGGATTGAGATCTGGTGACTGTGGGGGCCATTTTAGTACTGTGAACTCATTGTCATGTTCAAGAAACCAATTTGAAATGATTCGAGCTTTGTGACATGCTGCATTATCCTGCTGGAAGTAGCCATCAGAGGATGGGTACATGGTGGCCATAAAGGGATGGACATGGTCAGAAACAATGCTCAGGTAGGCCGTGGCATTTAAACGATGCCCAATTGGCACTAAGGGGCCTAAAGTGTGCCAAGAAAACATCCCCCACACCATTACACCACCACCACCAGCCTGCACAGTGGTAACAAGGCATGATGGATCCATGTTCTCATTCTGTTTACGCCAAATTCTGACTCTACCATCTGAATGTCTCAACAGAAATCGAGACTCATCAGACCAGGCAACATTTTTCCAGTCTTCAACTGTCCAATTTTGGTGAGCTCTTGCAAATTGTAGCCTCTTTTTCCTATTTGTAGTGGAGATGAGTAGTACCCGGTGGGGTTTTCTGCTGTTGTAGCCCATCCGCCTCAAGGTTGTGCGTGTTGTGGCTTCACAAATGCTTTGCTGCATACCTCGGTCGTAACTAGTGGTTATTTCAGTCAAAGTTGCTCTTCTATCAGCTTGAATCAGTCGGCCCATTCTCCTCTGACCTCTAGCATCAACAAGGCATTTTCGCCCACAGGACTTTTCACACCATTCTTTGTAAACCCTAGAAATGGTTGTGCGTGAAAATCCCAGTAACTGAGCAGATTGTGAAATACTCAGACCGGCCCGTCTGGCACCAACAACCATGCCACGCTCAGAATTGCTTAAATCACCTTTCTTTCCCATTCTGACATTCAGTTTGGAGTTCAGGAGATTGTCTTGACCAGGACCACACCCCTAAATGCATTGAAGCAACTGCCATATGATTGGTTGATTAGATAATTGCATTAATGAGAAATTGAACAGGTGTTCCTAATAATCCTTTAGGTGAGTGTAGAATAAACCAATTTAGCAAAAATTAAATTTTTTGTTCTTAAAATGACATGAAAATGGATATGGGTTGGGTGTCCTGTGTTGCTGGATAGCAGTTTAATAACTGGACTTTCCAATTTATTCCCAGGCTTCTTTCCTTTTTTCAAACATTTGACCCCACTGGTATGCTGGGCAGCTGGCATGACCACCACACTTCAGTGCATATGTATAAATCAGCATGAACACAGCAACAACCATCTTTTGAGTTTGATATATACAGTAAATATGTTCAAGCAGGTCAAATCAAGTCCTCATGCAGATGAGGAAAAGCAAAGACGAGCAGGATACAAGAAGTGTTAAAGGGGTCATAAGACATTAACGTCGTGAAACGGTGTAGACAGGCACTGTCACTGCCAGCCATGAGAAGGGGGTGTGTGGTGGTGGGGTTGACTGCTGTGAGTAATGGCTCCTGTCTGACAGGGCCTTGGGAAATGGAGTCAAAGCGATCGATACGTTATAATGTTAACAACGATCCCTACTCCCATTGTGCTGCCCGAGACAAATCTATTAAAGATCCATCCCATCCCGTTGTCACCATACGCTGCCAACAGCATACAGAGAGAAAGAGAGTGAGAGAAATGGAAAAGAAGGGAAGTAAGAGGGGATGGATACCAAAACAGAAAGCAATTTTCTAAGCTGCTCTGCGAAACAGTGGTTCACATTGTGTCAAAAAATGTTCACTTGTCATTCAATGACAAGTTTTTTTGTTTATTTTTTTGACATGTACTTCTTGGTTATTTGCTTTGGTCGATTTGCAGCTCGATGGAATGCGTCTCACAGTGAAGTGATCGCCTTGCCGGCGCATTGATTACCCATTAACGAAGGAATATCGATAAAGTACGTCTTTGAAATTGTTTCTGAAAAGGTGTTTGGATGACGCTTCTCACAAAGTAGCTAGTGTCTTTAAAAGCAATCCATTTGAAGATAAAAGGGGGTTTTGTCCAGAATGAGTCCTTTTCACGTCCGAGAGACAAAGCTTGAAACATGTTTGGATAAGTTTTTGAGTAGCTTGTAATGGTTGAGAGAGAGAAGTGCCGTGAAAAGTTGCCATAGTCTTAGAGAGGTTTGAAAGTGCTGCCTTCAGCCTGTCACTAAATGTACTCAGAGAAAGGCAATTGGAGAAACATTTGTCTTTTTTTTTCCTCCATGGTCTTTGCGTATGTGTGTGTTTGTGAGTGTGCAATTGGAGTGGCCCCCTCAGACCAGGATGAGCAGTGAGTAGTGACGACAGCTAAAGTCAACCATGCTGATGTGCCACATGTGGAATTTTCATTACAGAGAAAAGTCAAACAGTCACACATGCATGCAACGCCATCCACTTGGCAAGGATGAATGGGGGCGATATGGTCAGCTGAGGTTGGGCAAAGTCACAGCTGCCTCAGGACCTCCTGCTTTCCACCCACACAAATTGACGTTTACACACATTCTCACATTGAAAATTGCAAGTATTTTTCCTAAAGTGCAGAGAGAGGATAGAGGTTGCATTCACAGCAAGTTACGTCAGAAAAATGTGGGTCACCTCCTCTCTAACGCCACATTATAGGACAAGCTGTGGCACATACAGTAAAGGCATGCACACAAACACCCATGTCGCCCCACATGTCGACACACCAATGGATACAAATAGGTCTCGACTCACCCCCCTGCCGATGCAATGAGGGGCCCTGCAGATCCCTTGCAACCCCAGCAACTGTACATTCTGAGGTTTTATGATCTTGACCTCATATGTAAGTGCCACAGGTTGGCATAGAAGGGATCAGCTTAAGTGAAAGGGCCCCCACTCGTCCTTCCTGCTATGACCCCACAAGCGGTGGACACAGATCAAGTTGCCCTCCCTCCAGATGTGAGCCAGGGGGGTCGTCCTAAGGCTCCAGCAATGTGTGTGTGTGTGTGTGTGGGTAGGGCACACTCCAGTGTCAGCAATGTCACACCACTTGGCACTTGACGCCACCGACCTGTCAATGAGATGGATAGGCCTGTGATGCCGATGTAATGTTAAGATAGGGTTGAGGGGCATATGTGTGGATCCTCTTGCTCTCTTGCTTTCCTGTAATAATCACCTCTTTGGTAGCTTGCCCTGATACACATTCCATCCCCATCCCTTGGGATAGCACAGTCCCTCAACTTCTTTCTTCAAACTCAACCTCAGCACTCCCTCACCTCAGAGGTCTTTATTAACGGCTTTATTTTAAGCCCTGCGTCCAGACAGCGATGTTTGTGTCAGCATCCCTCCACATGCATAAGACTTACCGCCGACAGTGAACCCCCGCCTCCCTGCCCATTCCTCAACGGTCAGACACTACATTCGGTTCAGATCAAAAGAGATCTGGGTGTCACGATGGCTTGACTGTGTACATTCAGGACGCCCATGCTGGTTATAACTTAATTCACACATCTGTTTTCCTTATTGATTGCCCTGCTCAGATTTTAATGGGGGACCAAATGTTCAGGGGAGATTGTGTTTCAGCCCAGCTCATCCGATTTTCCCTTCACACTGACATTGTCAAACACTGAGCACAGGTTTGAGCGGGCAATAAGTCAATACGAAGACCAAAGTGGTAACACTTAGAAACCTTTCATCCGCCCTCTGCCACTTGAATATTTAATATGTTGGTGTCTGGTGTTATGAATCTCAAGATGTCTGCTGAGGACCTGTCATTACTTAGCATGTGCCAAGTCCTTCCTAATGCAATATTGGATTTGCACGTCAGCGGCTGTTAATTTATGTTCAAGGCACAGAGTCGTGGTCAAATTCCAATCAATAAAGTATCACCTGGAGGTTAGAGGATTGACCTGACCCAGGAATCAATTTCCTTATCCATAACCAGTTAAGAGGATTTGGCACAGTTCTCTAAACAAGGTTCCCCTTATGTGCTTCTTTTCACCACGGCATTTGAATTAACTATTTGTTTTTTGAATGTCAAATGAATCTGATATAATTTAGTTAGTTTATTTATTTGTGGGAAGTGTGGAAGGGTAGCATAACATCTTCATGAGCTTTTTGATATTATCATTTGAGCAGCACTAGATATTATGTTTTCTACTCATTCTATCCATCCTTGTAGCGTGTCAGTGGGCATTAATGAAAACTAAGTGTATGCTGTGGTCTAGATTTGGTAAAGAAGAATTGGTAAAGGCTTTTGCTGATCATTTTTTCCATAAAACAAATTATTCCGAGGACTTTTAGAGTGCATTCCATCCTGCAGGCAAAACCCTCCCCGTGCCAGGAAGACGAGACACTCCACAAGTTGCCTCTTCACACACACACTTCTGCATGTTCGCACACACGCGAGGAGACATTCAGACAGACAGATGCTTTCAGACAGATAGATTTGTACACGCAGAGCCAACAACATTCTCAGCAAACTCCAACACACCAACAGTCAGACTCACACAGCCTCTCAGTGGATATAACCTAACCCCTACCCTGTTACATTGCTCCCACATAGCAGAGCAAGCCTAATGAGTGTATGCTGTGTACAAATTAATGTCTATGTGCAGCTAGGGTCTATGGAAAAATGAAAGCATGCAAATCTCTGTGAGTACTTAAGACATTCACCCAGAACTCCAACAGGAAGATATTCACCCACTCAGACAAATGTGTTCTTACCCACACAGTACATATTCCTATATATACACACATTCTCAAGGGATATACTTTCTCCTAGTATGAATCTGCTGAGTGAGATACATATACATCAGCATATGCTCTCTGGGTGTCACAGACAGAAGTCACAGGACGTATTCGGCATATTTCTAAGAAACATGCTGAAAAATTTGGTAACAAGACAGGTGTGGCTATCTGGCAAACTGCTTTACTTCTCAGTGTGCCACACAGAGATGCTTTCCCTTTCACAGTGGAGAAAAAAAAACTTTGATTCAAAGTAAAGAATTAATATGGTTTATAATCAGCCCCTGATTAACTGGTTTGTGTCTGTTTCTCAAAAGGCGTTGTCAAGACAGGTGGACGCTGTGCTAAGAATAGAACACAGGCATGAATTATTACCACATTTCTGAAGCACACTTGTACACACACACACATACACGTCTGGGTCTTTAAAATGCATCTTTGTAACCACGGTAAACAAGGCCGCGCATGCACTCAGGCAGACACTGTTACACGCATATCAAAATTAAATTAGCCAACGCTATCTCATTTCTCCCAAACGCAGCAGGGCCCATCTGCAAACATCAGACAGCCTCTCTACAAAAGACCTGTTGGTTCTCATTGTTTAAAGCCAGCCCCCACCTCCCAAACCCCAACTCAATAAGCACTCCTGTGTTTATACAGAACGCATTTTCATTAACTGTAGCAAATTACATTTTAATCCATGAAGCCATTTCATTGAAGAAATTGTTTGACTGGTCTGAGATTGGCATTGAGTTACTTGCCATGCAAAAGGCAGGGAAACAAAAGTGAGAGATGATGAAAGCACTTGTTTGTTGTTGCTGTTTTTTCCCTTTTCTCTGTCATGCTGATGGAAATTAGCAGACATACAAGAATCTCAATGATGGCTCAGAGCTGTTGAAATTCTCTGCAGACTTTTTTCCATCCAACCTTTTTCTCTTTTTAATCTGTCAGCTCTGACAAGTTGAAAGATTGAGATATCCTCCCCACCGAAATGAAATATACATTGCACCAATCTAAAATGATTGTGTATGTGCATATAATGTAGAAGAACAACTACAAACTAAGTTGCAACAGCAAGCTTGAGTGGTTAAATGGTATCTAATCCATTTTAAAACAATCCACTCTTTGTTTCACTATAATAATCACAGGGAACAATGTGATGTATTTGCATTGGTCAGGTTCCTATTAAGACAGACTATTGCTGCTTTATAAAAGTGCTTGACTCTACAGAGTGGCTTCTCCTCCAGTAGTCTACTTTGATCTCTCTGCTGTTTCAATGGCTTAATTGCCCCTTAATTTGTGTGACCAGTAGACCCTGATGTTGGGGGCAGATAAAGAGGCAAAGCTCAGTTGGATAAAAATAGTGACCTACTATGTGACATAGTCAGTATGCTCCATTGCCCCATACAGTTCTTCCGTGGCCCCCTGATGCCAACTGAGCCTGGGGGCCGAGTGGTAGAGTGGAGAAGCACTAGCGCTGAGGCTGGGACCAAAGGCCCTTAATTAGCAGTCTTGGTTGTGGAACTAAAAGTTGGAGCAGATCTCTAGAGCAGAAATCCTCTCCCTCTGGTGTGTTCTGCTTGAAGTATTTCTAATGTAGGAGCACTCTTTCTGGAGTCAAACCAATAACAAACATAATTCTACACTCAGACAAAGCTCTGATTCTTACCAAAAACATGTGCACACCACACAGAAATGCACATTTTCAAATAGAGGTATTGGTACCAGCAATGTGTGGTGATTTGAAGAGGGTCTAGCATGCTGTGGAAAAGAAAATGCACTGCGTTAATCAATGTGGCCACTTGCTTTGCATACAAACAATGCATGCGTTATTGAGACACATGCATTTGTAGTGCAGCTATACAAAAGCAAACCATTAAACTGGGGTCATGGTTACAGTGAGTTATGCATAGATCATGTTTAATTAACAATAACACAGAATTTATGGAACTTCTCCCTGCCATCCAGACATTTGTTTAGACGATGCAAGGATGAAGTTCGTGAGTTTATGACTGGGAGGTTTGTGTAATGGTAGTGCAGTCTGAATACCTTGACAGGTTGTACATAAACCAGGAAACCTCCCTTTCCTCAACAGTGACTGTCACAGTGTCCTCGAGCAAAGCAGTCAACCCCAGTTGTTCCAGTGATTTTGCTCCGTGAACACTACAGCGAGGCTGCAGCAGCATTGACAGCAACAGTGTGATTATTTTCTGTTGAATATAAATTCTGTTGACTAAAAAATGTTTGAATGAATTAACGCTATTTATGCATATAAATTTGAAAGTAAATGAAAAAGAGAACATGAGATACTTTGAGGTATACATTGTAAAAATAATAATACAATAATAACACTGATTTAACATGAATATAACAACCACAGCTTACTGCAGCTACACTATTATAACTTAGGTGAACTTTCAGGTGAATTTACCTACTTACATTTTTACACCGTTCTGTTTTTGTGTAACTTAGTTAGAGTCCGAATAGAGTTCAAATTGCAAGGCACAAGACACAAGACGAAAGACAAAACATTGAGATGAAGACATTTAACACTACACAACAATCCAGTAACTCTTTGTTTTCATAGGACAACAAGAACAGGCAGTCAAGAGAAAACGTAATTAACTTATCATTAAATACCTAATACCCACTTTTTCTTTTTCCTCACTTTTCTTTTGTACGGAATACAGCTGTAAACCAACTCTTAAACGTATTTTGTAGACATTTTCTCAATGGAGCCTGTTACTGTGCTGCGCACTGAAGCAAGGACAAAGCTGTGAAGGTAAAAAGCATGTTCCAAGCTGCTGACAGTCACCGTTGAGAGATCATGCCGTTAAAGTGGAAAATAATATGCCTTCTTGTCCAAAAAGTGAAATAGAAACTGACAGGTAATGGGATATGGTAGAGAGGTACGGTATTTCAGGATTGGAAACAATTCAACCTGATGTCTGAGGAGAATTCAGGACTGTAGATGTAGCAAAATTCACACTTTTTTTTCTCTTACTTTGAGGTTGAAGAGTAAGACGAAAAGATGTGAACTGCTGACATAAAATTGTTGCATTGTTCCCATGTAAACTTTTTGTGGCTGACCTTAGATTGGAGGTACAATCTCAGGCACTGGCAAAGAAGCAAGACTGAGAGGAGTTGACTCCTGTGCTAAGAACCCATATTATTTTTGACCTTGTTATTTCGGACCATCCTGCTGGAGGGTTCATCACAGAGTGCCTCAACGATGATGTAATAGGTGGAAAGTTGTCCTCTTGCCACATCATCATTTGTACCCCAGCTTGCTAAGCCCCGAGCCGAATCTGAGCTGGAGAAAATCCCTAACTAATAGCTGTTTATGAGTGGCTGAGTCACCTTAATAAATTCTTACTTCTGGCCAATGGCAAGTGACGGCCCAACAAGCAAGAAAATACCCAGTGCCACCTGTTTGCTTTGGACTGCGTGGCCTTAGAATACTGGCCTGGGGCCTCCTCTCTGGTGTCCTGGGCCAGGTGTAGCAGAGAAACAGAAATGTCCAACTCCTCTCTGAATTTCTGCAGCTCAGGCCAAAATCAACTCCACTGCTCCTCCCATCCTCGGGCCTTCCCCTCATCACTGTCAGGTCCATGTGACCCGCACAAAACCAGGGCATCCCAGCAGAGAAGCCACCCCAGATGCTCTGGACATGTGCAGCCTGATTGGGGAAACAGAGATCAGGACACACAACTGGTATGCATTCAAAGCATAGTAGTGCCATTTGACTGACTTGAGAGACATTTACTCATACTTAGTCTGATAAATGTAATATAAACAACTCTGTTCTCTGGTTTGAATTATCTTCTGTGGAATAGGTTTATTTACATTTTCTTTTGTGCATAATTTCAATGAAACTGGTCACTTATGCCAACATGTACATGCACGAATACACAATCAGATATTTATGCCATGGAAAAGGTTGCTATATGGGTTGTTCGCTCCCTTTTTATGAAGCATAACTATTCAGATTACATGAATATGAATGATGCTCTTAATTTAATTGCCCTTGATTGAGATTGAGCAGGAAACACAATCCTTCACCTGTGGGCTTGTGGCTGGATAAAAAAACAACAGTGCATGTGTAGCATTATTATGGAGTAAAGAACTTTTACAATCTCTCTTCCCCATCCCTTGGACTCTTATTGATGTTTCAACATCACGCCAACTTGCAAGCCCATAAATGCCACCAACCACCACATCTTGTTTACCATCTCTCCTAGGAATGCAAAATGTCACAGCTGTTGTCTTTCTCTCTCTCAATAAATGCTGTTTAATACGACGCCATTAACTTTGATTGGGGTTATGCTTATTATTCCCCAACACTTGTGCAGGGGACTGTTTATTTTTATCTCTGCTATAATTTCGTCAGCCAAGCTAAGCCAGGACCCATTCCCATCCCACGTTTCATCAGCCATCTCTGTACCGGCCCAGCCACTTGGATCAGATACACCTCATACATCTCAATGCCAAGGTCCATTATTCTGACACAGAAATGCAGGTACTTAAAGGTAACTAGGCTATAGAATAGTACATAATATAGTCTCACAGAGCAGCAGAGTGGCATTGTTGGTGTCGAGAAGAGGAGAGGGGAGTAGGGGAAGTGAAACCTCTCATGTGGTTCTTGGTGTGTCTAACCAAGGCAATTACATTCAATCTAACAAGGACTATTTCCCGTTTGCTGGAGCTTGTGAACAGGCGGCAGTTCTTCTGCAACCCATTCTGCCTTAATGAATGGGGGGCATTTACAGCCCTTGGATCGCTTTGTTGGGAGTGAGAGAGAGAGAGAGAGAGAGAGAGTACATGCCCTGCAAAGGAGCATTGTTTTTATAAAAAAATCCAAATTGAGTATAACTGTCCTTTCTGTAACAGAGACTTTATTCGATCACATTCTGAACAAATTGACAGCACGTGTTGGGTGCACAAACCATTCTACTGCCGCAAGTACCACCATATTCTCACACAGACTGTCTGGGGATCTGACACAAAAGAAAAAAATGGCAAGGCAACATAAACACATCAACATCAGCTGCTGGTGCTTCAGGCAGCGCTTGAATTAGAAGCAGAAAACCTCAATGGCATGCCTCATGTGAGTCATGATCAATACCACAGAGAAATCCAATCAAGTGAGGGATTTTGCTCAAAGTCAACCTAGGTCATAGAAGATACTGTCAATATTATTGTAATTTTTTCAGGGTAGAATAGTATAGATATTGAATTCTTTTATTGAACTTCATCTCTAGGAGGGTATATCAGGGCCAGCCTGTGGCATAGGCGGTTGCCTAGGGCACAAAATGTCAGGGGGTGCCGCAAGAGAAGGTTTTCGACTCAGCGCGAATCAACTTTGCACAGCTGCTGCGACTTTGGCGATCGTGATTAAGTGTACCTCATGCTGAGTCCAGAAAGTTATGACAAGTCGTGTTGTTGTCTAGAGTTTTGCAATACAAACATCTAAAACCTGAGGCGCAGCCTTGCTCTGTTTGGGACTGGGAGCTGCTTAAGTTAACATGCGTGTGGATTTATGATGAGTGTTTTCCAGATGGTTTCGGTTTCACATGCAACATGCAGTCTGTGCACTGTGTCGGTCAAACGGTCTAAAGGTGATCATTCCAGCGGAGCAATAAGTAGCCTGTAATGCACAGCAGAGTATAGGACAGGTAGACTTAAAAAATATTGTGAATTCTAATTAAATAATGAAATCAGTCTCGTACTATTATGACTTTTTTCTCAAACACAGATATTTGGGAGAGATTGAATGAATGTGCAGAAAGTTTTGAACATGAGCAGAAAACCTGCTGAAACACAGAAGCTATTAAAGTCCAGGAATTTGTAACTTAAATTAAAATTAACTTACTTGAGTTGAAAAGGTGCCAAATGCACATCCCCAAACAAAAGACACAAAAGAGGAGGTAAGACTGAATCATGCCTGCATGTGTGCTGACTCAGCAGGGATTTTATTAAATTAGAAAAGTTGATCTACAGGAGAAACACAGGCTATTTAAAAGCAATAGCTCCAGAAAGCCTGAAAGCCTTACTGCATTATATTCTATAATTTTTTATATTGTGAATTGTCACCTGCTGCCTGAATTTTGTGTAAATTGGTGCAGAAATTTTCACCAGAATGCAGGAAATTAAGTCTTCAGTGCCCCTAGACCCTCCTATTAATTTATGTACCCCCCACTATTGAAAGTAAATAAGAAATATACCCCATAATGCAAGAAAACAGTCTCTGGGTTGACACAAAGTTTATGGAGGGACACATAGGTTTGGTCTCCCAATTTAGGCTATGCTGTGCATCCCGGCGATTGGTCCACATTCATCAACCTATGGACTTTTCATTTCCCCATCATTCCCAGGCAGAGGAAATTCATCCATTTAACTACACATTTCCCGACGCCTATTTCAGAACCTTTGAAATAGCCAACGGGAAATGTGTGATTGGATTCCCCTGAATCTCTTCATAACAACTTTAATGAAGGGAATGATTAAAAAACACACAAAAGAAGAATAAGAAGCTTTACAGAAAGTGGGAGTTGAACCTGCAATCCCTGGGAAGCAAGTCCTGCACTCTAACAACTAAGTCAACTACTGACTTTGCAAATAGCCATGAAATTATCAGAAAGAAAGGCACCTGCCGACCCCTGTATTCAGATATGGTTTGTTATCTTGAGATCACGAGATAATTATCCCGTTATCACAGGAAAACGGAGTAGAAAATAATATTTGAATCAATGGCCGCTTAGGGCTTCCGTAGGTTTGTTTTGTTGTTTCTTTTCTTTTCTTGTTTTTCTTTCAATAAGTGTACACTGCTGTGATACTTGAGATGATCTTCTCATCTCACTTTTGCTTTTGTAGGCCGAAAAAAGAACACCCACCATTAGCCTAAAAACACCATATTTGCCTACTTAGTGGCCTGGAAAGGAAAAATAAGAGATGTCTGCCTTCAAAAAACAAGGTTTTATTTCAGCGACATAAATGGTCCAGTTGGATTGTATCAGAACATCAGTTTTACTGACCATGGGAATGAACCAAAGCTTCATTTTACCATTCAAACATCCCTTATTGACATTTGGAACATTTGCGATTCATCTACAAAGTTGTTTTGTTGGTTTTTGCCTAGAACTCTACCAGGATGCAATATGAAAAACCTTGTTCTTTTGTTTAATTTATATTAAATAGAAAATTACTCTGGAGCGTGGGAGAAGGCAGACCACACAAAATAAATCCCCCCTGCTCGGTTCCTGTTTCACATTGGGAAAGCGATTGCAAACATCCAATGTAAACAGATAGGCCTGATAGTAACTGAATTGAGCAGAACTGACACAGACCGTGACAGGACATGTTTCCTAGTAGTGGTGGTGAGTCTGATGTTCCCTCTCCACTTCCACTGCTGCATCTCTGGATCTGCTGGCATATAAGGAAAGGAGTAGCAGGGGAGCAGAAACTGCATGATGTGAGATGAACAGAGCATGGGGGTAAGCAATAAATGAGGTAAGATGAAGAAGAAAAAAGAGGAAGGAGGAAAAGGGGGAGGTCCCTCAGTCATCCTGTCTGTTTTTTTGTTCATATTTTACAGAGAAAATATTCTTTTCCCTCTGAAATCATTTAACTTTATGATTTATGTAGTTTCCTGATAGATGGATAGCCTTAAAGTAACCACTAACTGCTGCTGTTAGCTCAGTTAGCTATGCAGCTAGAAGTCCTATTAGCTTAGCTGACAGTAAGCTTGGACACCCTCCCAGTCTTAGCAGAGTCAGCTAGCTAATAGGACCACTAGCTGCACGGCTGACTGCGCTAACTAGCTAATGGCAGCTTCAGTTAGATATAGTTAGCAGTTAATTTGGCAATGCCATATGTCCATCAAGAAACTAACTTTCCTTCACAAGTGAAAAAGCACTTTATGTGAGACATACTGAACAACCTCCGAAAACTTGAATTGAGTAGTCCTGGGAAGAGCGGTCGGAAAACTTAATAATAGACAGAGGGGGTGGATGGGCGCATCCCTGTTCTTCGTGGGCGTTCTGTGCCTGGAGCATGACCATTTAAGGACATCCATGTAGAAAAAACCTAGTATTCAGGGCAGTCGGAAGCCTGAGCTTTTTGCTCACAGGGATCACTTTTACCTCATTATTTGAAACTTTAGCCACGTTTAATATGAACATCTGACATTGTAACTTTATATATATGACAGAAAATAAGGGAAAGCTGAATCTGAATTTTCAGGTTTTCCATGACAAGTAAATGTTACATCATTCACATGAGTATTGTCACAATTTAAGCATCCTGACACATATGATAATCAGGGTATGTTTCAGAGAAATAAAGGTAAAGAAACAAATTTGACTTCTTCACTGTCGGTTCATATTGGTATCAGATGTAGATTGAAACATAGCGCATATGATCTGAAATGTTGATGATGATGATGATGATAGCGGAAATTTGGAGTTGAGTTTGAAGATCAGCAATGTGAATATAGTATCCAGAGTGAGAAAGACAAAGATAAATGGGCAAAGCAGAGTGTCAGAGCAGAAGAGAGATGTGAGAAAATGAGAAAAGAGATAGATGGGAAGAAGGAGAGGTGGAATTAGCAAGAGATTGAAGGGTGAAAGGGAGAGAGATGCAGGGGGAGAGTTCACCAGTGTTGGAGAGAGAGAGGAACAGGGGAGAGGAAGGGAGAGGGTTAGACTTAAGGGGAAGGAGGGGGAAAATTGAGAGGCTGCGTAGCACTTTCCTCTGCGAGCTGACAGGGCTTGACGCTCAACTAACAGGGCTGTTTTGACAGGTGTCAGATGGTCCATATTACTATTTCACCGCCGGGCCCATGGGACCCTGCATCACGGGCCACAACAGGACTGGCCAAGCTGGAAAAAAAATAAAGAAAAGTGGCATTGCAGGAGAGTATAAAACACCACACTTGACTTCCTCCCTCTGCAGCTCGCTGGCTCTGCACTCTCCCACAGCTTGGGCATCTGCTGCATGTTAGCTATAGCCTAACTGGTGTGTGTGTGTGAATATGTGTGTGTGGACTGAAAACACAGTTATTATTAGTTATTTATTCACAGTAAAGGTGTGCGAACATGTGAAGCTGTCAGATGGAGAGGATAAGATGCATACCAATAAATTGTAATGCTTTTTAAGAGGTGATGTAAGGTGAGACAGTCAAATGAAGAAAATCAAATCCATCTTCATCAAATAACAATGTATCAGTGTTACATTCCTTAGCCATGAAGCGCTAAGCAGATGAAAAAATATGATCGCTACCAGATTGCGACTGTATACAGGAAGAACAAATCATATAATCCCTGCGAGGGGTTAAGTTGTGACACCAGAGGGTTTCTTTAATGTGGTTAGAAACATCTCACCAGGCAATGAAAAATATCGATCTCATTCTTGTCACACCAGAATCCATTATCTGCCCCATGAAGTACTGGCCAAAAAAATTTTATAAGTGAGCCAAAGGTTGTCTGATTTGATAATCTCCTGTGACTTTTTGCACTCCATGATTTACATCAAAGCTCAAAGTGTTTCAACACAATATAGAGAATTTATTCATTATGCTCCATTCCAGGCAGCTTTTCTATTGTTAAATCATATAACAGTCTTTGACAGCAATCTTAGTGTTCCTGAGCTAGCATTCCTCACCCCGTCAGCTTTGAGAGTGTTTAAAACCACTTGAGCCATCTGACAATTCCCACATGCATGCGGCCATAATTTGCAACAAGTTTGTAATTGTCCCTTGTTAAGTGTTTCAGGGGGAATACTGTGGCTGTGGCTTAGAGCAGAATTGTTGTAAGTACTTGTTTTATAGTTACCGCATGAAATAAGAGAGTCCCTACTTGCCTGATGCACTGGGACTCAGAGGGTGGATCTGATGCTCCTTGCCGTTGAACAACGGCCCGGCGTGACCAAAAGAATGGTATGGTTTGGGACATCAATTTAAAAACAAATGCTTGACGAAGGTTGAATGGGATTAATCATAAGAGATCTTAAACAGATCAAGTAAGTTTCTTTCATTTGCGCAGCAATTCTTTTTTATATATGTACAGAACAAACCGCACACCTACCATTTATCTTCACATACTTTATATTATACGCAGCTCCGTGACATTGAAAGTGCAAAAAATTTATAAAACTGAAATGAAAGAAGTTGATGTCCACTGATATACATATATTTATTGTTGAAGACTTTTGTTGAAAATCTGACTATGCAATTGTGAACTAACTCTACAGCACCTGATTACAACAGAGGGAACCATTGAACTTTCACAGTATAATGGACCAGAGCCAAAAGGCAACATTGTATCATCACATAACATACGTATCTGTTTACAGTAACAGATGGGTGGTGTTTATTACATATAGACATTTTAGATGGTGTCAGGTAATGTATACCTAGTTAGAGAAGAGTGTACACACAAACATTAAATTAACAGACGCACAATGTGAGTGTTAAAACCATTTTTGTTGACTTTGGAAGAATAGTAACATGTCTCTTTCCTTTCATTTGCCAAATTTCAGAGCAAACACACAAATAAAATACCTACTGGACACACTGTACACAGATTGTGCATATGTGTCAAATCCCATAAATATGCAATGATAAAGTAATCTGGTAAATCTGTAAACCCTTTACAAGATTCAGTTACCCATGAAAAGTCCTTCAACCTGCATGATGTCATATTGACCGTCCTAATGTACTTTTACTTTTCTTTGTCTCTGTCTCCTCCTCACCCACTCCTCCTTGCCCCCTCTCATCACTGATAACAAGATAAAAAAGGGCACAGGTTGGCCCATCTGTCAATCAACAAAATTGAAGGTTGACTTAAAGATTTTCCTAAGCTGTAATAACCCCTCGCCCCATTTTTTCCCTGTCCCACCAGAGTTTAAACCTCAGAAGTGCAGCCAGAATTGCAGAGAAAAACTGTGTCATATTCTGAAATAACAGGACACTGGCTTGCTTGCTGTACATCTCCCTCCTGAGACCAAGTGGTCTGAGACAGTTGATAAAATGCAGAAAAGGACAATAACATGCTCCTGAACTTTGCCTGTCCCTTTTCATTGTCTTTCAATCTGACGAAAGTGCTCTTTTCACAAAGAGTCTGATTCACTTCCCCCTGAGTATGTTAAAACAGGAGGCCTTTTTCAGGGTTTTATGGGGTGTCCTGTTTTTCCAACATACCTCCAGTGATTTAGGTAATATGCCTGAAATAAAGAGTTCTGAAGGGTAAGAGCCAACTCAAGTTTTACTGTGCCCTCACTTAAATGAAAATAAAAATAACGTGAAATAGACGTATGGCAGACTTGAACACGCTCTCGGGAGCAGACTTTACTGTAACAGCACTGAGAGGGCCGCTGTCCACAGCCGTATTTTCAGTGGTCTGTTTTCCGCTGTCTCACGCTGCACTTTGACATCACACTCACATAACTTTCCAATTAAGCCACGGTTCTGTGCAGAGAATCTCATCTCCACTTAAATGTGGAATATGGAGAAGGCGTCGCAGCATGTGAGAGACTGAAGAGGGTGAGAATTTATGGGAGGCAGGGTGAGGTGAGCTGGTTCTCCGAGCACTCTGGCAGTCTCATAGCACCTCAGCCCTCCAAGTTAAATACTCTGGTCGAGTTTCCTGAGCGCTCAGATCTGTCTATGGTCCAATCACGTCAGCGAAAAGTGCACACAAAGAGACTATTTATGTCCACTTAAAATAGCATTTTCCTCATGCTGTCTTCATTCATTCACCCTGTCAGACCTATATGCTTATTTTAACAAGTTTGCTAAAATGTAATGTTTTATAGATATCAAATGACATCTTCTTATTGCCATTGTTATTGTATAGGATTATCCACATATTTAAACAGTTTGGACTGATTTTCATTTTTGGAAGGTAAAGAAAACAGGAGAGCCATAAAACCCCACAACCACAAGCTGAGAGTCTCTTCTTTTATTCATGTTTTTGTGTGAAATCTGTTTAACATTCACGGCTCTGTGCTAGAAAGGACTAACTTTAACTCACTGTCCAAATATTTAACTTTAATCAGCTCTACTGTATTCTCAACTGCTCTTTGCTTGTTTGTTGGCTTTTATACTTAGGTTTCCATTTAATCATCATTCCATTTATCCGTTCATTTATTTTAACTCTAATGTTTTTATCTACATTTTACATCCTCACTGTGTCGTGGGTTGATAACATGAAAGAGCATAGAATCACTAATATGGCAGGCTTTTTTTCCATCAAGTCTCATATATCTCCGTGTAGAGCCGAGTGCCTTTGCTCAGTGGACATTTTACGCTCTGTATATGTTTTACGTTGTTGTCTTTTACAAATTAGACCTGTAGCATGGGTGATTTGTTGCCGGAGCTCACACCAGCAGCTGGAGGAATTAAATAGGTTCTCTGGCACTCTTCCAGCCCTTTTACAGGGCTCTTTTGCCATTCCAAGTGTACAGTTTACAGTGTTTAATGATGCTCTGTATTTTTACTGAATTCTCATTTCCCAGTGCTGGCTAATGAGAAGGATGGAGACTAAAGCTAAAGTCATTGGAGGTGGAGATGAAAAGAGTGTGTGGCTGTGTTACACATGCTGTAAAAGAGGAGGGAAAAGAATAGCTATTGGAAACCAGTCAGTACTGACTACCACTGTTAACCAGCAGCTTCAGCCCACCTGAAAAATTCTGCACATCTTTTTAGAAAGCCACAATGGTTTCAGTGCTGTTTCTGAGGCATTTCAGCCTTGGAAAGAAAAAAACATTGAGTTATTACAACTGTTTTGCTTATTTCCATTTTTTCATTGGTTTGAAGAGGGTGAGGACACATACTCTCATGCACCAATTATTATTTAGCAATATTTGAATCTAAAGGGGATGACGTTTGATTTATTTTTTTTTAACATAGAATGTTGTTTACTTAGCCAAGAATGTTTAATGTTATTCAGTGGCTTTAAATCAATTTAATTAAATTTCATTGTGTTATTAATAATAATTAATATAATAGGAAAGTGTTGTCAATTTCCGTACAAAGATGCTCAAATCTTTATTAGCTGTTGGAGGTGAAACCTATTGCGGTGCCCTGTTCAAGTATAACAGCAAAACAGCATGCATTTTAGGACTGCTGTTAAAACAATGTCATATCAGCAGCTTTGCAAACTTCAAACATTTTACTTTAACAAGGAGGAGGCAGATCTGAGCCAGGTTTCAAGCTGCCAGTAGCTGTCACTTTATGTTCAGAAGCTCTGGACTTAAGGCCACACTGTAACTGAAAGTCCATACTGAGTCACAAGAATATTGACTGAAGAACAGCAGGGGGTTTTGGGACCGAGTGACATAAATCAAAAAGCACACACTATTGATAATGAGGACTGGCTCACTGTTTACTGTGACTTCATCGGGCGCTGTCATCATGTGGTTGCAGAATGCAGGCTGGCCCAGATGCTTGTCTACAAACCCTCAACACATGCGCGCGCACACACACATACACACAAACACAAATGCACACATACATCGAAAAGAAAAACCTACAGAAAATGTTCCAGATCACTACACTCACTGAAATTCCCAAACCAACATGAAAGGGGGAGACATGAAAAATGAGCTGTTTTCCGCAAAAAATTAGCTGACGGCCTTTGGCTCTGTGAGCTTTGTTTTAATTTCCTGAACATGTAATAGGCCGTGCATGGAATTAAACAACCATATGGACAGAGTCTTTCTCCTCCATATTAGATAGATGCCAGTAAATGACCCCAAACACCTCAATAAATAACGTCAGTATCACCACATAACTCCTCGCTGCTGCATTTACGGTCAATTCAATTTTAATAATTGAGTTTACCCCCATTAAACAGCTGTGCCAGCAAAGCCAACTGTATTTTCTTGTCAGATTACTTGTCATACTCAGAAGGTTATTAGCTTTGTCCCAATTTCCGATCAGAGAAGCAAGACTAAACTGAAATCATTCAAGGTCACCGAATGAGTGTGCACAATAGGAAAACAAAAAGGTCTCTCCTCACTGACAATCTCACTGTGGAACATCCATCCATCCTCATTTGGTTCACTCTCCCTGATCTCAGGCATCACGATATTATCCTTCTTTTTATCTAAAATACCAGCTGTTATGGTTTCCAGCTGGCCCCGAGGAACATTTGACCTTCTCCACCCCTGCCTCATTGCCACTGTTGGTACAGCTCTTTTGTTCTAACTAATGTACGTTAATATTCTGAGCTGACCCACACCAGCACCACTCAGGGTGCACGCTCCTTGCTAATGTAACTAAATCTCCCAAGTTGACCCTGTCTCCTTCCATAAGTGCTGTTCTTTCTAAAGGAGGTTAAAATCCTCTCCTTTCCCACAGTCCTTCCTCTTTTAAAGTGCACCTTCAAAAAGAGTCCTGTACTCACATGCAGATGTGCTGCTTTACATCCCATTGATGGTTAGAAAAACTAAGGGGGAAGGGACTTTTACAGTGTATGAATATGATGCATACGCGCATTTTAATACATCCTGCAGAATAAACAAATTTGTATTTATCTTAAAACATTTCACAGTCACGGGTAACGAAAAAGACAGATAACATTTCCAGTGTGAGGCACTTGTAAAAACATGCATGTATTTGTAACATCATGCTCAACATTATTTAGTGTCGTCATGGGTCAAGACCACACTTCTAGACCAGATTCCAGCATAAGATTTAATTCCAAGTTAGAACTTTATCAAGATAGTTTGTCCTTAACAAGGACATGGTTGTTGTTCTTGGTCTAGTTTTTAATTGCCTCCCTGACCACAACCCCCCTTTCCACACACACACACACGGGTCTGGTAGTATCATCAGACACACACATATCCATTAGCTGACCAATTACTCAGTCCAAACCCCTGTGTGTAAAGTCAGCGTCATCCACGAGCTGTGCTGTGGTTGGACCCTAATCAAAAGAGGCTTAGGCAGGCAAAACATGATATATCAGCTCTCTTTCTCTGCATATCTTTACCTCCTTCCCAGGAAAAAAAAAACAGATATTCCTGACAAAAACTGCATGCTCATTATTTCTCCTCATAGCTGTGAGAGACAGGCGATGGCCCTAAGTTACTCCGAGCCATTAGCTACAGATGAACGAGCAAGAAAAGGATTCTAGATGAAGATATTTTTATGCTGATGTGAAAAGTCTTTGATTGCAACAAATGTGGTTTTACATCTTAGACGATTCCCACAATTTTCAGTGTAATGTATCCTGTGCTAAATTAAAAAAAGGTGAATATTCTCCCCGCTGTCTGAAAGGATTTGCCAGTGATGGCTTACTAACAGTGCTGTACATGTGCTTCAGGAGATGTAGAGGCCATTACCGTACTGTATGTGATACTAATTCACAGATTTTGGATTTGGAACAATACATCTGAAGGAAATGAACAAGACAAAAGGAGTCTGGAAATGGATCATCTGCATTAATAGTACCAGGATACTGAGTTAAATAGTCAGAGAAAACCTCTCTTGCAGCAAAGCAAGCATCAAAAACAACATGTACTGTTGATGTCAGGTTCTGTGTGTGTGTATATGTGATTGACATTGTCATCGGTATGTTTCTTGTATTTTTTCTCTCTTACTTTTGCACAAAACAAAACATTTGCACAATAGATATAAACAATGTTTGAATATGCAACTGAGCTCTCCAAACCAAATGGTTTCTCCAAACAATGGATGAAAGGGGGTAAAAGGGTTGTGAGCATGTGTCTGTGTTGGTACAGTCACAAGTGCAGGTGTTGGATGGGCTTCAGTTTCCACCCTGGCACAGGTTCTGTGGGCGCACCTGGAATTTGCGGTTTTCTTACGGCAGCAACAGGACTCGTGGTGATAAATTAAATGCAGTGATAACAATCCTAACCCTCCCAGCACAAATTCCTTTTTAATCACTTCCAACAAGACCAAGGCACACAGGAAAGGCCCTCTTTTTGGGGGTTCCTTCAGTTTTCCAGCACTTTAGCCAGGCCCCGGAGCAGGAGAGGGAGAGGAGGGATAAAAGGGGTGGATGTCAGAGGAGGGGAGAAGCTGGATGGAACAGTTATGATTGTGCATACATTTTAAAAATAGAACACACACATATGTAAATGCTCACACGCACAGACAAAAGTAAAATTCTCTGTATGTCTGTAATTGCAGGAAAGAACAATTAAATTGATGCCTTTCTCGTCCTCTTCTTTTTGATTATCTCTCTTTTCACAAACAACTCTTATCACATATACACAAAGGTGAGCAATAGCACACTCCCCGAGCTGGCCACTGTCTGCTCTCGCTAGTCATCCATAACACTGACGGGGAGAGAACTCATTTGCTGTGATGGTGTAGATTTTACAGGCTTTCTTATCCTTGTGTCCTCAAGCCATTGGCTTGATTTGTTCTGATAATGCTGGTGGTGTATATTTAACATCGCTTTACACAACCCCAATCTTTTTTTTTACAGTAGCATAATTTTTTGACTTTTTTTTTCAAGTTCAATCACAATATTTATGGTCAAGTTTCAACTTTCAAGTATTTTCACTTTGGGGTAAAACACAACTCTGCCTTTTTGATTTATGTCCTTAATCCAGAATGGAAATTCACACTACATCACTGCAATACGATGGTTTTATATCTGTCTCTGTGGTCTTGTACCTAAGTGACTTTATGCATGACTGTGGTGCTGACAGAGTGAGACAACCGCACTGGGAGGAAATGATGAATTCTCAAAACCATTGGTTTATATAGAGGATTCTTTAAAGGGACATGTCATCCATTATACAGACTGTACTCCCTTAAATGGAACTTTCTCTTCTCTTTCATTAGTTAGCTTTTTGGTTTGATTGGAATATAGAAAAGCATGAATTTGGCTAAAATAAGCAAAAGCTGCTAACCGTAGTGAAAATCTGGGAATATGCTCTTCCCTCACTGATCCTGATTTCAGCTTTAAAGCCACAGCAGCAACATCCAAAGCAATGCTAATGAAAGTCAAGTAAGCTGAACACCATGTCAGTGAAAAATATACAGACCACTACAAACAGTCACTTAACCGTTTCATAGCTTTTGGAACTTTGTGACGAGCAAAAGTTTTCTCTTCAAAATGGACTTTCTTTTCAAACTGTGCTGAGAGTTTTTAAATATTCACGATGAAGCTATCCTTTAATTAACACAAATTTGAAAAATGTAATGTTCAAAGTGTTGGGAGGTACAGTAGTGTTCATCTGCTTGGACTGTACTGATTTGTGGGGCCATCTCCTTCCATAGTCTAGGATCAAAGTCTACAATTGTTATGATGATAAATGAAAGAAAAAAAGATTAAGATTATTATGACATTTTTTTTCTGTACTGTATATAGATTGTGACCCAAGCTGCTTCTTTGCCATTCAGTTTTGCTAGCTTACCCACACCACCTTTAATACACTGAAACATACACACTGCAACATGCATTCAATACACTTTTCTTCAACTGTTATCATTCATTTATTGGTAAAATTAGGTTTATTTTATGTCCATTGTCAAACTGCTTTCACAATGTGTCATATATGTACAGTCCTCTTTAAGAATGGTTAATACCCTTTCATGCAGATGAAGCATATTTAAATTTGAGAGAGAGGAGGAAAAGAGAGATGGCTGCTATCACTTCTACTAATTTTCTTCTCCTGGTTCTGAATGCTCGGCAAAATTGATTGCATTTTTCTCACTTTTCCTTTCATCCCCTGGCCTTGTTGTTCAGGAAAATGTGTTTTGCACATGTACATTGAAGTGGAACCAGGTTTAATTGGCGTGCACACACAGCCAGAAGACATTACTATGTGATCTGCCAGCATAGTTGTTCTTCCTTAAAAAAATAAGACCTAACGGCCTTATGACTTATGATTATGTGAGGATGTTATCCACCAAAGCACCCAGGTGAACTGGGGGCATCTATTCAATCCTGAATTCTTTGATAAAATTGTACACCTGAAAATACAAACCGCTCACGAGCCTTAGTGTTTCACTTAAGTGGTTTTGTATTTTAACCTGTTATGATACCGGAGTTATGTATTTCTGCTAAAAGACGATGATGATTTGTGGAGTGAAGTGCAAAATCCATTGCAGTCTGTGCAGTTTCTTAATGGATTTATGTGACTGGTTGAGATTTAGAGATGCAATCCTAAACTTTCAGGTCATTACCCTCCTGCACAAAGAGTGATTTTAAGTAGATAATGCAAGGCCCTCATCTGAACAGGGTTTACGACATATGCCAACATGCCAGTGGATGAGAAACCCTACTACAATGTGACCAAGACTCCAGAAGATACTGTTAGAGTGGTAAATCCACAGAGACAGAGACAGCATCTTGGAAGCATATGGTTGAGATCATCTTCAGAATAATAAGATTAAGGCCAAAAAATCTCACCTCCTTGACTTCTACTCCACTACATCTCAGAGAGAAATATTGTATACTTTTTCCTTCACTTCACTTACAGCTTTGGTTATTTTACAATTTAGGATGTGTACATATAATATGAAGAGTTTAGAAGATATGATGTTTGGTTAAAAATGTAATTACCCAACAATTTAGTACAACTGCAATGATCAGTCGATTAATCAATAAATCAACTGACAGAAATTTTATTTTACATTGATCATAAAGTAATTTAAGTCATTTTTCATGTTAAATGTTTCGTGGTTCCAGCTTTACAAATGTGGAGATTTGCTGCTTTTCCTTTTAATAATTTTTATAATTTTAATGTATTGTTAATAATGTTGAGATTTGGAGTTTTGTTCCATACATACAATACTTGTCATGGATATAACCTCTTTTTGTACTTTTTTAAATTCTCTCTTGCCTTGAATTAGATCAGAATCCACAGTCAGCCCTGTCCTGTCCCATGGAGTGAACCCTAACAGTCCTCTCCAGAGCTTCATATTAAATTACAGATCTTCACGCTCCCAGAACCCCCACCCTCTCTCTTCCATGCATATGTGACACTTTCCAGAGACTGCATTTTCTCATAACACATCGACACTGGTGGGGACAGAAATGGAGGTGATGCAGGGGGACTTCTGAAAGAATTTGCCAACAGTTTGGAGGACAATCTCCAGAAAATGAAACAAAATGCTTCCCCACTCTTTCAGTCCCCATTCCTCCCATGCACGCTCAGAGAGACACAATGCAAACAGCTCTGGCGTCCGTGATCTTTGCCAGCTCATCTTATTTATATTATGGAAAATCTCTTGAGGATTTTTTTTGACATTTCACACTGTAAATCAGGCGAGACTCGGTAACGGGAACTCTGACAGCTCATAGACACTCAGAGCAATCGTCACCACTGAGGGAGCTTAGTCAACTAGGTTAAGTCATCTCTTAGTTCACTCAAATTTCCTTCAAGTGGGTTTTTAGTCTGGGGTTGAAGAGTAAACAAAAACAAAACTCACATTCTGAGCTAGTTTAGTGGTTTTTCCTATATGACCAGTTTAAGCAGTGTAAACAGACACAAATGATGATGCATACTGCAAAGGCACAGCCCAACATCTGGATGCATGTCCCTGTGCTGATTTCTCAGGGGGACAATCCAAGTCTAATCAGACTTGGCATGGCTTGTACACACTTTTGTGTTGAGCGTGAAATGAATTTTGCACAGCCTAAAATATCCGGTTTA